>NC_090186.1:4542221-4632221 GCF_024679245.1 Pseudorasbora parva | reverse complement strand
ACTTGGGTTGTTTTTAACCCAGCATTTTTTAGAGTGCTGGAAGAATCCATTCCCATTACACTAAAGCTTCTATGGGAGTGTTCTAAAGTGTTACTAACATACAGTCATGAAGATTCCAAATGGAGCTCTTCGCCGCAGTAATCAAGTTGGTTCCCCAAAGAACCTTTTAATGAAAGTTCTTAAAAGAACCGTTTTTACATTTGAATAGCCCGAGGAACCCAGAGGGTTACCACACTATAAAAAAAATATAATTATTTAGAAAAAAGTTACCTGTCTGCCTTACATTTTTGAGTTAATACAATGAAAATGTTTTGAGATTTGACAACATTTATTAAAATATTACTAAAAGATTTTATTAGCATATTGGGTAATTGTGTGTGTTTTATTTGTGATGACGCAGTGAAACATGCCAAATAGTGCTATTTTCATGATTTATGACATTTTTAATGTGGTTCAGATACAAAAATATTTTGAGTTTCTATTTATTAAGCAAATTTCCTTCATTGTATCAACTAAAATATTTTTATTTCAATAAACTCAAAATTTTAAGGCAACCAGGTTACTTACTTTTTTAATTAAACCAACAAAAACCAACCATTTTGTTTTACAGTGCATTACCTTCACTTTAGAACTAATTATATATTATGCAATATTCATGTTAATTGTTATAGTCCTTAACTGAGTGCGTTTACTTAATGATTCCCTAATCAGAGTTTCTTGTTGTTACTAGAATATTAATGTTACTCATTTGCTCCGGTGTAGTTATTCATTAATATATAATAAGTTTTGCCATTAGTTATTATTGCTATTATCCCCTTCAGACCCTGCATCACATGGTTAAACCAATACAATGTTATATGTTTATGGCCTGGTCACTGATTGGTCCCTGATCAGCCAATCACAATGAAATATGACCCATGACTTAATCTGATTGTGATTCAAGCATCACATTACACAGGCATGCTAATTAGACATGGGATAATTCATGTTCATGGTCGCTTTACAGCACATTATAATCTTAATAGTATGAAGTGATAATATTAATAAAAGTACATTTTAAATTGCTTTAGAAAACAGGATTTTTTAATTAATTTAATGTCAGGTGTTTGAGGATATCAGGAACCTCATGACTTAGTTGTGGAATTTTCAAAGCTAATAGCGGCTACCAAGCTACAAATTCTAATGATAATGTTTTATGAATATTTCTGTTTATTAATATTATTAATGTGATTTTATTTGTCTTAAAAGTGACTATAAATTGTCATTTAGTTTTTCATTGGTTTGACACACACACACACACACACACACACACACACACACACACACACACACACACACACACACACACACACACACACACACACACACACACACACACACACACACACACAATCATATCAAAATCAACCAGCAATGGACATGAAAAAAATCTAATAAAAATGCACAAATCGTGTTTTTTAGACTAATTTATACATTAGAGAGGAGCAAATACCAAGACAATAATGTTTATGTATTTTTTATTTATATTTGCTCAGTGGAAGAAAAAAAATTGGTCTAAAAGGGTAAAATTTTTGTTATTATTGCAATAATAATCAGCAGTAATAATAATATTGTTTATAATCTAAACAATATCATCTAATTGATTTTCTAAATGGCACTAGATTATAACTGAACAAATAATTTAAAATTGTAATTGTGCACTGATACCTTTGCAAAGCTTCTGATAAATATTTGCTTGCCTACTGCATTGTCTGTACATGTGGCACCACTTCTCTCTGCCAGATTTGATCTCCACCCACTCTGTGTAAATCACTTAGCATTTTAATGCCAATATAAACCTGACTGATGTGTCCACACACTCATACCTCTCTCACATTCACTAGAACAGAGACAACATCTGAACTTTGATTCACCTGCAGACTGTCACATAGCAACACACACACACACGCACGCGCACACGCACACGCACACACACACACACACACACACACACACCTAAACCTACCCATCACAGAAAACATTCTGCATTTTTACTTTATAAAAAAACTCATCCTGTATAATTTATAAGCATTTTGAAAAGTGGGGACATGGGTAATGTCCTCATATTTCACCCTCTCCTTGTAATGTCATTATACACATTTATGTACTCATATGTCACAAAAACATGCCCCCCCCCCCCCCCACACACACACACACACACAGATGATAACCGAAAAGCCACACCATTGCATAAATAGCTCTGCCCGCATACAGTACATGCAGAGGATGGAAGTGACGTCACTCTTCAGACCCTCTGTATCAAAGATGCCTGTGGTGCAGGTTATGGGAACATACAGCAGGACATGGAAATGCTTATGACACATTGTTCTCCAGCTTTGTGTGTGTGACCTGAGGGAGAGCAGATAGGAACATTATTAAGAAGAGCTGGATGCAAATCAGAGACAATGTGAAACGTGTGAACTAATGGACAAATCGTGAACATGTTGATATTGCAAGATTAACCTTAACATGCAGCATCGATGAACACACTTTATCCTAATAAAACCCTGCTTTATATCGGGTAAAATGAGGAAGTAAAAATGAAAAGAAAATCCCAAAAGTTTATATTTAAAGCTACACTGTGTAACTTTTTTAGTTTATTCTTAGCTAAAAACACTTAGTTCTTTCAAAAATATATGTGCTCATTAATGTATATTTACTTCTTTCCAGTAATAAAGTATTCTCGTAAGTTTATAATATGCCATTGAAAATACATACGGGTGAGGGGTTCGAATGCCGGTCGCCATGTTGCTCCTCCATCTTGAAAGTACATTAGCCAAAGAGGGACACACCCGTAAATTCAAGCTTCGCCTTTTGCGTTTTAACACTCGATGGCACTCATTGACGAGGTCGAACTGGAAGCCATGTTAATCTTGGACTAAATTGGCCACTGTAGGAGTTAAAACGAAATCCGAATTGAGAGGAAAATCATCCTCTCATCCTTTCCACAAGGATTAGGACTCAGGACTAGGTCAGTCAAGTTCCTTCATACCGAACTCGCTCATCCATGTGTTTATGGACCGATGCTTTGAGCACTGGTGCGCAGTCATGTTGGAAAAGGAAGGGGCCATCCTCAAACTGTTCCCACAAAGTTGGGAGCATGAAATTGTCCAAAATGTCTTGGTATGAAGCATTAAGAGTTCCTTTCACTGGAGCTAAGGGGCAAAGCCCAACCCCTGAAAAACGCCCCACAACATAACCCCCCCCTTCACCAAACTTTACACTTGGCACAATGCAGTCAGGCAAGTCCCGTTCTCCTGGCAACCGCCAAACCCAGATTCGTCAATGGGATTGCCAGACTGAAGCGTGATTGGTCACTCAGAGAACACGTCTCCTCTGCTCTAGAGTCCAGGGGCGGCTGCATCTGCGTATACTCCACAGCATCCAACACTTTGCATTGCTTTTGGTGATGTTAGGCTCGGATGAGTTGCTCGGCCATGGAAACCCATTCCATGAAGCTCTCTACACACTGTTCTTGAGCTCATCTGAAAACCACATGACGTTTGGAGGTCTGTAGCTAATGATTCTGCAGAAAGTTGGTGACTTCTGCGCTCTGTGACCCTCAGCATGCGCTGACCCTTGCTCTGTGTTTCAACATAAAACTCATTTTATGTTGCTGTTGTTCCCTATTGCTTCCACTTTGTTATTACATCATTAACAGTGTAGCGTGGAATATTTAGTAGTGAGGAAATTTCAGGAATGGATTTATTGCACAGGTGTCAACATATCACGGTACCACGCTTGAGTTCACTGAGCTCCTGAGAGCGACCCATTCTTTCACTAATGTGTGTAGAAGCATCTGCATGCCTAGTGCTTGATTTATACACCTGTGGCCATGAAGTGATTGCGTAAATAGACAACACCTGAATTCAATTATTTGGAGGGGCGTCCCAATTTTTTTGCCAATATGTGCGTGTGAACAAATGAGCCTATTGCACCATTTTTGACATATGTGTTGCTGGTCAGAGTTTATAAATGAGGTGTATGTTTATGCTGAACAGGAACTCTCTCTCGGTGTGTGTGTGTGTGCGTGTGTAAGTTCTTCCAGTGTGATGTAATAAAGGACAATGTGGGACTATGTACATTGAGAATCAATCTTCTCCATTTCTTTAATTACCTTTAACTCTTTTCCCTCGTCCAGCAGGAAATGAAACAGTAGAAATTTGCATTGCCCAATATGTTTCATAATCACAGCACGGACAGGATTGTTGTAATGGTGTTCCAGGTAAACATTAGTCACAGTAATGATTAGCACTAAACCATCTCTCCTAGCTCTCACACACATGCACACGTCAAAAATCACACATACAAGGTTTCATATAATGATAATAAGCCTAATTACTAACCCAATCCCCGCCCACAAAATAATTAACATTTACATTTGTTCATTTGATTTCAACATTTATTTGAACATGATCATTTTCAAATTTACTTGGAGAAAGATTGCACAGATACAGTCTTGTTTAAAAGTTTACACACCCCTTTGTGAAAATGTTAATAATTTTAGCAAAATAAGAGGGATCATACAAAATGCATTTTATTATTTTATTTACTATCCTAAATAAGATATTTCACATAAAAAATGTTTACATACAGTCCACAAGACACAACAAAAGCTGAATTTATTAAAATGACCAAATCAAAAGTTTATGAACCAGTTATTCTTAATCCTGCGTCATTCTGATCATCCCTGATGATCCACGGCAGTGTGTGTGCGTGTGTGTGTCGTTCTCTCATGACCCACGGCAGTGTGTGTGTGTATGTCATTCCCTGATGATCCACGGCAGTGTGTGTGTGTCGTTCCCTGATGATCCACGGCAGTGTGTAGGTGTCGTTCTCTGATGATCCACGGCAGTGTGTGTGTGTGTGTGTGTGTCGTTCTCTGATGATCCACGGCAGTGTGTGCGTGTCGTTCTCTGATGATCCACGGCAGTGTGTGTGTGTGTGTGTCGTTCCCTGATGATCCACGACTGTGTGTGTATGTGTGTTTTGTGATGGTTTTTCAAGCAGTTAAACTGACCAACGTTCTTCAGAAAAATCCTCAAATTCTTCAGTTTTCAGCATCTTCTGCATTATTTGAACCCTTTCCAGCAGTGACTGCATGATTCTGAGATCTGAGGACGACTGGACACTGAAAAAAAAGTGTGTTGGATTTACGTGATTTAATTGTGTAGTAGTACATCGGTCCCACATGAATCAATTAAGTTAAACAAACATAATTTGTTTATGTAACTTCAACATCATGGAATGAATACATTTTAAATGGATTGAACACAATCAAATTAAGTTAGGACAAAATGTAGCAATTGAGTTGCTTTAGCTCATTTTAACTAAGCAATTTGAACACGCAGAATGTTTTTTTTGTCAGTAAACAACCATCACAAAACACACACAGCCGTGGATAATCCAGGGAATGACACACTGACACACACACACACACACACACACACACACACACACACACACACACACACACACACACACGGATCATCAGGGAATACAGGATTAAGAATCAAGGCTTCATTAACTTTTGAACAGGGTAATTTTTATAAATTCAGCTATTGTTTTATCTTTTATTTTATGTGAAATATCTTATTCAGGACAGTACTAAATAAAAATAACATGCATTTTGTATGATCCCTCTTATTTTGTTAAAATTATTAATTTTTACAGATTCTGCAAACAGCAGTGTATATTGGTGTATGAGCTAGTATTGTTTGTGTGCAAATATTACCATAAAATTATACATATTTAAATTTTTGGAGGATATGAGTCTTCTTTTGTCTTTGTAAATGTCTTGGAAGCACTGCTTTCATATCTGTGTGTGTGTGTGTGTGTGTGTGTGTGTCTGTCTGTCTGTGTATGTGTGTGTTTGTGTGTGGTCTGGTTGCTCTCCTGCTATAAGTTTGTTTACAAAAGTTCACATAAGATGGCTGTACAGAGCCTGCGGCCCACATTCCAACACTGTGTGTCATGCACGCAACACAGCCTCTCTCTCTCTCTCTCTCTCTCTCTCTCTCTCTCTCTCTCTCTCTCTCTCTCTCTCTCTCTCTCTCTCTCTCTCTCTCTCTCTCTCTCTCTCTCTCTCTCTCTCTCTCTCCTAAATGCAGTTTAATTCACTCCCTCAAATTGCACGACAGTTGAATTCAGTGCCACTCATTTCAAGTTCGTTCCACTTCAAAGACAGCATGATCAGCAGCGGCATAACACACATCTGCAGTCTTATTCAAACTAAAATTATTCAGGGATTTGTGAAGGTCTTTTAGCTCTTTCTTACCCTATTCATTCCGCCTCTCTTTCTCTTGCTTTCCCTCTCTCTCTTTTTCCAGAGTCTCGTCAATAATTACAGGGAGCGTGGGCTGCAGTGGCGTGTCTTAAAATGAATCGTTACTCATGAAACACGCATTTGAATGCAGAGATAAGATGTCTCTAACTGATATAAAGCTCCAGCCCTTTGTTAGAGGTGTTTGTGTCTCATTCCATCTCTGCCCTGGACTAACTGTCACAGCGAACTTGATATCTACATAAAAGACTGTGAAAAAAGTTAAAACTTGTTATTGGTTAACACAACACGTTTCCTGTAATAGATCCAACCTTACATTTCATGTAATTTTACAGTACTGTTTAAAATTGGAAAAGAACAAGTGGTTGTATAATTTACAGTGGAAAAACGTAAATTAAAATTTTTCAGAAATCCCAGCAAGTCTTCACATTTGATGTATTTTGGTTTAAATAGCCTTTGTTACTTTCTAATCATTTATGTACATTAGGGATTTGTGTATCATCTAATTTTGTTCAATTATTGCATTAGTGTCATGTGTGTGATGATGGTGTTTAGTATTTGTGTGAATGACTGTGCATCTTTTATGTATTATGTATTTACCTTTTAAATACATAATACATAAAAGATGCACAGTGGAAAACTACTTGTGATGAACTTTGATTAATGCTCTCATCACCACCTGTTTTTGGTTTGTATATAATCAGTTAATGAAATAAGTGTTTTTACTGTTAATTTAGGCCTAGTTAAAGTTAAATAAGTAAAACCTCAATTGTTGCTTAGTATATATCAGTGATGAGCGGGTCAAAAACAACCCGTACCCGACCAACATTTTCAACTAACCCATTGGTTCCCAAACCTGTCCTGGAGGACCCCCAGCACTGCACATTTTGCATGTTTCCCTCATCAGACACACCTGATCCACCTCATCAGCTCATTAGTAGAGATGGCAAGACCTGAAGTGGGTGTCTGATTAGGGAGACATACAAAATGTGCAGTGCTGGGGGTCCTCCAGGACAGGTTTGGGAACCAATGAACTAACCTGCCCGCAACTCGGGCCACAAAAAAAAAAAAAAATTATATATTGTACCCGACCCGCATTTTTTAAAAAGTAGTAAATGCTCATCGTAGCGTCAATTTATTTTGTTTCATTTTCTTAACAATTATGCTGCATGTGTTGATCAAGTCTAATCAAAGTGTGGTGGGTCAAAAATCCCACCCCCTCTCAGAAAATACATAAAACTGACATTACTGAGCTATGTGGGTTTAAAAGTATCCTATTAAAATGGTACAATGGCATTGCTCAGTTCAACGTGTTGGGAAATCGCCAATCAGACATTTTGTCCCGCGTCAGGAAAAGGGTTAAAAGGGCTATAAGATGCCATTGGTGGCCTAAAACAGACGATTGGCCTACTTATTTTTAGCTTTCCTTGTGCTGTGTAGAAAGAATCATTAAACATCATTAAAAATATTTTTGGATGACTCGATCATTTTGGATCAACCCGTGCTGGTATATAACATAGACTGTAAAAAATGTGGACGTAGTGTCCGTGACGTCACCCATAGGATTCCGACGAGCCGTTCTGAAGCGTGAAGTATGGGCGAGCTGGCCGTCGTAATCTTGCGAGCGAGTTATCGTGAGTCACTTCCGGATTACAGAAAATGGGCAAAAAGGCGGGATGTGGGCTTGGGTGACGCAATGACTATAGACGGAAGATAAACGGCCATCCACCCGTAACCACGCCCTTAATTATGCAGAACTTTAAGGCTTTGTATAACGTAAACGAATGAGTTATACCAAAAAACAAAAAAGTAAACATGCTTTTTTCTGCTGTAAAGTTGGGAATTTTAACATGGGGCTCAATGAGATTCTGCTCCTTTCTGGAGCCTAGTGGCCAGTCGAGGAATTGCACTTTACTTCTGTCTTGGCTTTAAGAGATCGTGGGAGGTTGCTGCTTGGTATATACTGTATATACAGTTGGTACGGAAAGTATTCAGACCGCCTTGAATTTTTTACTCTGGTATATTGCAGCCATTTGCTTCATTTTTTTTCCTCATTAATATACACACAGCACCCCATATTGACAGAAAAACACAAAATTGTTGACATTTTTTGCATATTTATTAAAAAAGAAATATCACATGGTCCTAAGTATTAAGACTGAACCTGCAGCACTCCTCTCAGAAACTGAAGCCTCCGCGCCTCGATCGCCCCCCGGTGACCGGTCCCAGTATAGCCGCACCTCCGTGTTTTTTAATGGACATGAGGCAAACTAAACAATACAATTACACTTCAAATATTTTTTCCCCAAAGTTAGTTTATGTCATTGTAGGCAGTCATAAACACGATGATTTCATTTCAAGTGTTCGTTTTTTAAATAAGTTTAGTTTTTGTTAGTTATTTTGATGCAATAAAAAAGGGTGTGTGACGTCATGATTGACAGCTGAGATCGACGTCTTCTCTGAGTGAAGTTGTCACTGAGGCACTAACAGACTTTTTTCGGGATTTTTGGGAGCAGATTGGAGCTTTAGCTTTAATTTCTACATTTCCATAACTGTTTATTTCACACCAACATAATTAATTGTTCTGCATCTGCGAGAGTGTGGGCAGGCTTTTGTTATCGCGGCTGTACTTCCTGCTCTCTACTGCGCAACTCCGGTCCCAAGCTTCAACTCTGGTCAGCGGAAATGGATGAAGTCGCGTCGTCGATATTTTTTTACAGTCTCTGATTCAGACCCTTTGCTGTGACACTCATGTATTTAACTCAGGTGCTGTCCATTTCTTCTGATCATCCTTGAGATGGTTCTACACCTTCATTTGAGTCCAGCGGTGTTTGATTATACTAATTGGACTTGATCAGGAAAGCCACACACCTGTCTATATAAGACCTTACAGCTCACAGTGCATGTCAGAGCAAATGAGAATCATGAGGTCAAAGGAACTGCCTGAAGAGCTCAGAGACAGAATTGTGGCAAGGCACAGATCTGGCCACGGTTACAAAAAAGCTCTGCTGCCCTTAATGTTCCCAAGAGCACAGTGGCCTTCATAATCCTTAAATAGAAGATGTTTGGGATGTCCAGAACCCCTCCTAGAGCTGGCCGTCCAGCCAAACTGAGCTATCGGGGGAGAAGAGCCTCCTTGGTGAGAGAGTTAAAGAAGAACCCAAAGATCACTGTGGCTGAGCTCCAGAGATGCAGATGGGAGAAAGTTGTAGAAGGTCAACCATCACTGCAGCCCTCCACCAGTCGGGGCTTTATGGCAGAATGGCCTGACGGAAGCCTCTCCTCAGTGCAAGACACATGAAAGTTAGCTAAAAACACCTGAAGGACTCCAAGATGGTGAGAAATAAGATTCTCTGGTCTGATAAAACCAATATATAACTTTTTGGCCTTACTTCTAAGTGGTATGTGTGGAGAAAACCAGGCACTGCTCATCACCTGTCCAGTACAGTCCCAACAGTGAAGTATGGTGGTGGCAGCATCATGCTGTGGGGGTGTTTTTCAGCTGCAGGGACAGGACGACTGGTTGCAATCGAGGGAAAGATGAATGCGGCCAAGTACAGGGATATTCTGGACAAAAAAACTCCAGAGTGCTCAAGACCTCAGATTGGGCCAAAGGTTCACCGTCCAACAAGACAATGACCCTAAGTTTTTTTTTATTTTTATCAATTGATAGCACTAATTATATTCTATTACATTATGATCTATAGTTAAAGGGCGTATACTATTACTGAATCTCGTTTTAACTGTACCTCAAGTGTCTCCTTTCTCTTTTAATTGGAAAAGTCTTTAGAGTAACCACAGTTTTAAATGAGGACGTGTTTTCCCGGCTGTACATAATAATCTGACATCATTGCTTACTTGACTTTTGATGAAAGTGATTGCTGATAATGAACAGCGGTGAAAGCTTCAATGCATCACAGTCCTGCAGGAGATCACGTGATTTTAAAGTCAAAATAACCTTAGAGCCATTTAAGGTGATTACAGTAGATGCAATATTTGTGTGAATATACAGATTGCACAATACAATCCATCCTGCACCGTCAGTTTAAGAATGAGACGCAGTGGACGAACTAAATAACAAATCTCATGAAAAAGATTCCGCGGCATCAAATCCATGCTATTTTACGATAAACAATATAGCTTTATATTAACATATCTATTTCATTAATATTAATTAAATATTATATATTCACATGTAAAAAAAAATGTAACATACTATTACAATATTACCTTCATTTCAAATTATATTACCTTGCCTATGGCTACATCCTTATACAATGCATATCATTGTCCAAAGTCATTATTTTTAAGTATTTTTTATCAAAAACTTTCTATTTTTTTTATTATTTTAATAATTTGTTACTCATCATCATGGATCACAAGATGTTACAGGCCATAAAAATATAATATTTTCTGTAAAAATAGTCTTATATAGCTGAAAATCGTGATTTATTTTCATCTGAATTACTTATCAGGTGTTTTTCCCATCATGTATGATTGTGTAATCAAAATATTTTATTTTTCTTTACTTTTCTTTTGGTAATATTTAATTTATAAAAGCCCTAAATAATAATTTCCCTAATTCTACAATTGTTTTAAAATAATTTTTATCTTATAAAAATATGCATCCATAAATCTTCCATCACTTCTGTAACGGTCCAATACTTTGCCTTTAAATGGGTGGAATTATCTCCCAAAACTATGTAAGATACAGGAAAGGACGTCACTTTCCCCTCGCTGATAAGATCTGAAGCACTGTAAGGTACAGTATGTGTGAAAATATTTTAATCTAAAAAGTTCTTACACCAAGAGTTATTTGTTAAAACGTCAAAATTGTTACCAGTTTATCACTGATCACACTGTGGGTTGTTTAAAAGGCTTTTCATCATGATTTTATTAGAGCCATGTGCTCAGCATTTATGTCGTTTTTGGCTAAAAAGTTTAAAAAATGTTTTACCAAGGTAGAATAAAAGTGTTGACATTAGTATATAACACAGAGTTGACAAACAATAATATAAATCAATCCCTTTTAAAGGTAAAAAAGGAAGTATCTTGTGTTTGGCAAGCACCAAATTATTCAAATTGCATGTATTTGCAATACGATACTGAAAGTAATTTCTGTTTGTGAACAGTTTTTTTTCCCCTTAACTTTTTGACATGCAAAATGTACTAGTACTACAGAATCACTCATATGACAACCGTGCATCATTTGCATGCAGTCAGTCAATTCTTTTGAATTTTGATAAAGACACAGCAAAGCTGTGGATTATGCAGCAGTTCAGTCTAATCCTGAAATGTGAGCGTGTGTGTTCGGGAAAAGGAATGAGAAAGCGATAGAGAAGTAGAGTAAACGTGTCTGAGTGTGTGTGTGTGTGTGTGTGTGGCTGCTCCACCAAATCATCTGCCTTCAGGATTACACAGTAAGTTATTACCTAAACAGGAGCCGATCCCAGATACACAAAAAGGAATAGATGTAGTGACAATAAACTTCCTGTAAATGCTCATTTCTGCATGTAAGCACAAACACACACATTAAGCCATCCTGCCACACAGCTCCATAAACGTGTGCCCACCAATCAAACCGCACCTGAAAAAACTGCCAAAATCGATCTCGTCATTTTGTGCACTGTAGAAATTGCCAGGAATTTACAGGATTAAAGAGAATTATTTTAAAGAAGTCACCATGATGGGGATCAGTGTTTCATTAGCGTGGGATCTTGGCCCTTGTGTATTCATATTTAAATTTCTGTTAAAACAATAAGCTAAAATATAACAAGTGAATTTGCTGATTTTAAGTTAGTCAAACTATACTATTACCAGCATGAAGATTGATCAATATCTTATTTCAAACTCATAATTGTTTGCATATGGATATTTCACAGTAGTGAAGCAGCTGCTGAGCAACACAAGACTTTTGTTCTCCCATCACCTAATGATGCTCAGACATCAACACTCAACGATGGTGACACTCAACAAATAATCAAAATACAACTGAACATTACAAAATAAACAAACAACACATACTGCTAAAAGTGAAGTAAAAATAAGTTCATACACAGATAAAACCCACCAAGAATCAAGAAACTCCACAGCATAATCTATTCATGCCGCACTGCATGCTAGGTACTTCATAGTACATACGCACTGTAGAAATACAGTATGATATTGTAGATTTCACAAGAATTTTCCAAAAGTGCTGTTAAGAGAAGTCCTACTGTGGAATTATTGTGCAATTATTCCCCTGGAATATACTGTAATTTCACATTTATTCATTATAGTCGACGAGTCTGAGCAATGGTCAGTTGACAACAATTTATTAAATTACTTAATTAGTAAAAATGACTATTTATTACTTAAAAAGTAAGAATGACGTTGACATTGTGATATAATTAGTATAACATACGATGTTGAAATCTCCACTCATCAATCACTGCCACATCTTCACTAAAACCTTGCACTAAAATACCAGGAGTCCAATGGGGCGGCGCGCCGCTGGCACTGGTGTGACTGGCTCAATGGCATTCATTATTAAAGAATTAATAAATTAGTGAGTTTACATGCATGCTCTTAAGCCGATTATGCCTAATAAGCCGACAACGAACATGGTGGGATAAAATGAGCCGAAAAATATCCCACTGACACGTTTGCATGCTTTATTTAACATCACTGACGTAACATTTGGGATACTCTGAGTCAGATACGGACATTATTATTTTTGACGTCACTACAAGGAAATAACCCGGTTTATTAGTAAAGTCATGTAAATGCAGTTTACTTGCATTGTCAGTTTACCGGTTTGCATGTAAACGGGGAAAACTGGTTATTTCAATAAGCGGATATTTAGGAGTTATCAGCTTACTTGTGTGCATATAAATGTGCTCACTGATCCAAAGAAACAGACCTGGTTCCTTAGATGGTTTCATGTGTGTCTGAACTAAACCGAAAATAGATATTTAGACCTCTGGGGTTAAGATCAGTCTGGTTGGAGGTGAATCAGGGCATTCATAACCTTTGGGTTTAGATATACGTGAGACCTTTAGAATGGAGAACAGGTTAATGTGACTGTTTACAACGGCCAATTTATTAAGTGCGCAATTAATCAACTAATAAAATGATTAATCTGACAAAAGTGTAATGAAGAAGAGAAATCAACATGGCACAGAAACACACCCAGTTTCATATTAACTTGAACATGTCAACGTCTAGAGATTAACTAAAACTAAAGTAAATTAAATACATTGTAAAAAGTGAGGAAACCTGTTGCCTTAAAATTAGGTAAATAAACTTCATGCATAATTGGAAAAAAAAAAAAAAAACGTTCCACATAACTTATTTTTTTCAATTATGGATGTTTTTTTGCGTTTATTTTCTTAAAGTTTATTTGCTTAATTATTTTAGGCTGGTTTCCTTACATTTTTTGTATACGTTAGATCAACTGATAACTTTTGTAACAATTAGCCTATACTGTAAAAAAATATATTTTTTGCTATTTATCATCACACATTTTAATCTTTTGTCAAATGAACTTAGATCATTAATGTGGTTGAGATAACAAAATTTCAAGTTTATATTTATTAAACCAATCTCCATTGTATTAACTCAAAATGTAAGGGAAATCAGATAAAATTACTTACTTTAAGTAAAACCAACAATATTCTTTATCCAGTGTAGAAGGTTTTAAATATATTTTTAAGAAAATGAGTTTAACCAAGCTTGGTTTATTAGCCTGCTCTTTGGTAATAAATAAATAAATCATACGAAGAAATCAAAATCAATTCAACCCCCGTTTCCTTATCTCTCATTACCCTAATCAGCATGTTTACATAATTTTACAAGCGCACTGCTATACTGTGTGTGTTTATCTTTCCGTCTGATTAGCTGCATTTATACAGGACTCTGAATAATAACGATTGACTTCATGCTGAAGCTTTATGCACTGGAAATGAATGGCAGCCAGTGGCCAGCTGACTGATAATAAAACCAGTCAGGGCTTGTGTCTGTCAAGCCGTGTTTGCGTAGCGATGTGTGCGTATGGCGTGTGTCTATTACAGCAAAGATTTGTGTATAAGAGGCCTATATTTCTCAGTAATTCAATAATCTTCATGCTTCATGTTTCTCTGGCCTTGAACTTCAGTTCTTGAATGTTCAGTTATTAGCAGGGGATGGAATACACAAATAAACAACCGATAATCATAATAATATTCTGATAACAAATGTCCTTTTCCTACAGTACGTCAAGAACTCCTGTATTTTATCTTATCAGTAGTGTTACATAAATGCTGGCTATTTTTAAACGTCATTGAAAGAAAATTTTCTGCATTCTGAAAATGTTTGTCTGATATGTTCAAAATGTATCATAACTATACTTTATGTTTATTTACCAGAGCACATTAGCGACTTAAAATACTCCTACATCAAAAACACTCTAAAAAGCACAGGGTTAAAAACAACCCAAGGACTGCATATAGGACAGAGAACACATGTTGGGTTATTTTTACTACACCCTAATCCTATTTTTATTTATTTTTTTTATTTTTTATCATAGGCTACAATATGCTTACGGATTATGTTTACGGATTAACATCCTCTAAACTTAAAAAAAAATATTCCATGACTTGATAAATCCTTAATTTCGATCATTTTTAATGCATATTTAATAGGCCTATAGTTTTTTTTAAAATTCATTTTGCCTACATTTAAGCTTGTTTAACATATTAGAAGTAAAAAATGTAACATTTAGAAGTGTAATCGACCGGTCTCTGTTGTCTCGTTTCTACCGTACGGCACTGGATCTCGTGCCGTATCTTGTGTCATGTTCAGCGGGTACACTTCTAACTTTAGACCGCCGCCCCGCGTTTTGTCGTAGCCGAAATACTGTGACTGGCTCCATAACCTGTAAATAAACAAACAGTGTACAGTTCTGAGAACATATTTTAACATACTAAGTATTTATATTCTGTATCTTTTTAAAATATAATCGTAACATTTGCATCTTGCGCGTTTCCATAGCCTACGCGAAAAGACCGACGAGACTCGTTTAAGCGACTCACATCGCGCCCCTGTGTGTTGCTTTGCATAAAATTAACGATATACTCCACAAACGAATTTATAGACAAAACAAAATGTACACAAACCTGTATTTTACCGAAGACATGCACCAATTTGATGGAGCAGCACTGCTCTAGCTCCCCTGAAGAGGCCGCAAATGCCAGCAAATGCCATGATAAAAGTAACTCTGGGATACTCTGGGTAACACAAAACCCAGCAAAAACACTGAAAAAACATGGCAATAACAGTAAAAGAAAAAAGAAAAAAAACTCAATTATAGGCTATGCAACCGTCCTTCAAACATGGATTTTATCAGTATTTTCTGCTTGAGGGGCTTAAAAAGAAAGAAGACTGAAAACTTTTTCTCTTTAATACCCTCATGTAATCCTTTAAAAGACAACAAGCAGAAACAACTTGATAAAATGATAGCTTTGTAAATGCTCAAGGTTTGTTTACAAGCACCATTTAGAGGGTTGCCAGCTAATTTACACATACTGCGGTGATAATAATGAGAAAAGCACTTTAAGGGGGGGGGGTACTTTAAAATGGCAATGCTAATATGTAAAAAAAAAACTAAAAAAAAAATTCTATATTTTAAGACCTAGCCTACGAATTGATTTGAGGCACTTAAATGGCTTATGACATGCTGTGGTGAATAAGGCCTGAAGTGGGTGAACTGATGGTTAAAATGGATCTTTTGATTGATCTATCAGGGGTTGGACAATGTAACTGAAACACTGGCCAATATATTGTTGGAGGTTTCACACGTACATTGAGGCCAATCTTCTCTTATTCACATTCTATCAGTAAAGAGCCGAGTGTGACGGTGGAATTAACAGAGCAATAGCACGGCTGTGCACAACATATTGCAATCCACACAATATAACAAGAGACATATCACAGTTTAGAAGAGGAAAAAATGTTGGTGCGTGCCTTGCTGGCTCAACAAGTCTTTATGATGTATCAAGAGCGATGGTATGTTGACATAGGATGAACCACATCTAACAGGAGTATCTGTTGAGGGAGCAAGAGGGAGCTGCCTGAAAGAGATGTAACCCGGATTGCATCAAAAACATAAAACCACAGCTGCCCAACTCACTGCAGAATTAAACGCACACCTCGACTCTCCTGTTTCCACCAAAACGTTCGTCAGGATCTCAAGTCAATATTCATGTACTGGTTGCTTTAGCCAAACCTTTGGTCACTCGTGCCAATGCCAAATGTTGGTTTCATTGGTGCCAAGAAGCTTGGGCTGTGGAAGATGTGAAACATGTTTATTCTCTGATGATTCCACCTTCATGGGAGTTTTGGTGTGGAGAAGCCCTAAAGAGGCTGAACACCCAGACTGGGTGGATCAGTGATGTTTTGGGCTGCAATATTATAGCATTCCCTGTACAGTATATGTCGAATGTCACATGAACAAACAGCAGTATGAGCTGACGGCGATATCTATGGGCTTTTAAAGTAAAATAACTAGCTAACCTATCTAGTTCACTTTGTTATTGGTGTTGTATTCTATTTAAATATCTAAATGTTAATGCACAGAAGAAAAACTCTGTTTTCTCTTTTGAGCAGTGGGAAGTTTCCAAGGATGTTAAAGGTTCTTCATGGAACCATCAATGCCAATAAATAACCGGACCGAGTAAGGTGCGACAAATAGGCTTTGCTATTTGTCGCACCTTAAACTTGGAAAGACCTACAGAAAACACTTAAACTACAGTGTCTTATTTCATTAAAGGTGCCCTAGAATGAAAAATTAAATTAACCTTGCCATAGTGAAATAATAAGAGTTTAGTATATGGACAACACATACTGTGAGTCTCAAACCCCATTGCCTCCGACTTCTTATGTAAATCTCGTGAATCAAAAACACCACGGAAAAAAAAGTGCTTCTCAACATAAACCCAACTGTGACGCAAGCGTTGGGGATCATTTATATGCACGCCCCCAACATTTGCATCTGTCCAAACATGTTCATTGTCAGGCGGAACTGACGGAGCCGAATCATTGGGACTGCAGATAAACAATCGACACTCGAGGATAGCAAAAGCGTCATGTTCAGGCTGTGCAGGAGACGGGAGGACTTTTCATATGTCAACAGTCATGGTTGAGGTTTATTAAATCGGATACCAGAACAATTTATTTCAAAATCGTTCGTTAGTTCGGCCCATTTGAAGCAAGCTTCGCTCAGCGTCTTAAACTGAAGAAAGGGGCAACTGTATTCCTGCAAGCAGTAAGTAGTGATTTATCCATTTATTGACTAAAGTTAGCTGTTTAAACAATTTCTAATTAAATTGAAAGTTTCTTAGAGAGACAGCATTGTCTAGATGGTGCAAGATGCTAGTACAGTAACAATAGGAAACACCAAGTACCATACCAAACTAAATAGTGTGTCTAAAGGCAAAGGTTAATATTATTTTGTATTACAAAATACAACCGTAGATACTTTGCTTACAGATCGTTCACTCGATCCTTCTAGATAACGTCACCTTTTCCTGACAGATCACAGACCGACTCAATGACACTTAAAGCAGAACATCTCAAATGGAGATTGATAAAATGCAACCTACTTGTTTATTGGTGTTTTCAGATCATCCGTGCACGAGAGAGCTCATGTGCATATGGTTGCCAGATTGGACATGTTTAGGTAAAACACCAGATAGTATACGTGTTATTTTCACAGAAAAGCTCTGTTTGGGGGATTTAAATTACTGAAATCTGGGAACTGCAAACACGCAAGCTCTCTCTCGAGCGCGGATGATCTGAAGACACCAATAAACAAGTAGGTTGCATTTTATCAATCTCCATTTCAGATGTTCTGCTTAAAGTTTCATTTAGTCAGTCTGTGTTCTGTCAGGATGGTCAGGACTCACGAGCCGCTTCACTGAACTGCTGTGAGCTGCTGAAATAAGCCAATCAGAGCAGAGCTCAGCTTAATATTCATGAACCTTCCAAAAAGGCAAAAACAGAGCATTACATCCTAGGGACAATTTTGTTGTAAATGGACCTGTAAAACTGTATCTGGACAATTTTTACCCTTAAACGAGCCAGACTATGTAGATATCAGAGAACAATTTAACATATTGTTTAAACTCATTCTAGGGCACCTTTTAATAAGTTAAAAAGTTATGTTAAATCTATAGAGCATGAGTCCATCCACACGTGCAAATGTTTGAATTAATGGCACTTTTATTTAAATGGAATCAACTTGCGTTGTCTTCTGATTGTGTGATCTAATTTGTTCTGCTATCTTGGCCAGGTCTCTCTTGAAAAAGAGATTCTAAATCCCAATGAGACTAACCCTGGTTAAATAAAGGTTAAATAAAGTGTGTGTTTTTTTTAAAAAGTGAAGCATAACCCCTTGATGTCACTGCCAAGGCCTCCGAAGCATCTGAAGGACCAAGGGAGGCAGTGTCTCCTCAAAAAAAAAAAAAAAAAAAAAAACAATAATTAAAAAAAAAAAAAAACTGAATGAGAAAATAATCTATTACAAATTTTACAAAATGTGATATTAAAAATACAGTGATAACCCAACAGTGATACCCACAGGAGTTACAGCGGGACGCCGCGTCTCTTGTGCCTCTGATCCCACACTGTAAAATATTTTTGTTGGTTTAACCTGGTTGCCTTAAAATTTTGAGTTAATTGAAATTAAAAATTTGAGTTGATACAATGAAGAAAATTTGTTTAATAAATAGAAACTCAAAATATTATTGTATCTGAACCACATAAAAAATGTGATAAATCATGAAAATAGCACGATTTGGCATGTTTCACTGCATCATCAGAAATAAAACACACAATTACCCAATATGCTACAAAATCTTTTAATAATATTTTAATAAATGTGGTCGAATCTCAAAAAATGTTCATTGTATTAACTCAAAATTTTAATTTCAATAAACTCAACATTTTAAGGCATCCAGGTAACTTTTTTTCTAAATCATTTTTTACAGTGTATAGATTTGAAACAGACACCCTAATTTGTGCGGTGGGTTTAAATAAGTCGATAAATCCTGCGTCTTGTTTCTGTGCGTGTTCACAAATCGGCCTGAATGAAGACAATGAAGCATGGCGTTAATGGGAAGACTCATTACAAAGTAAGTAAACAACTCAGCCACTTAGATTTTAGATGGGTTTGTCCATTTTCAACTCAACTTGGGTTGTTTTTAACCCAGCATTTCTTAGAGTGTAGCAACCACCCAGTACACCCTAGCAACCACACAGAACCAAAATAACAATCTCTTTGTCTAAAAGACTACATGGCCTTAATTTTTAAAACTCTTATAACTTCAAACTATTTCACACAAACTACTTCAAACTTAAGACCAATCAATTTCAATCTTTTTAAATTACTTCAAACTCTCTGGCCAGGCTTTATCAAGCCAAGCTTGTCTTGAAACTTTGTGGGGTTTTTTTTGTTGTTGTTGTTGTTGTTAAACTTTGTACACAAATTTGCTAATTTGCTAATCATATAATTTGTGATGAAAAAATATTGGTAAAAAAAGAAAAGAAAATGAAAAGGAGAAAAGGAAAGGGAGATGGCAGGATCATGAGGCCGTTATCTGATAACTTTGCACAGGTGTGTTATTAACCAAATATACTCCTCTCACCCACTGATACAGCGATGAAATGGAAAGATTTCTTGTGTGTGTGTGTGTGTGTGTGTGTGTGTGTGTGTATGTGTACAGCCTTATCATCAGAAGTGTTTCAATCTCAATGTGTCTCTAATTAATCATAGTTAAACAAATGAACTGTCTCACATACAAATACACCCACGTGTACATGGGTAGTGCAGACAGACAAATATTTCAAATCATACGTCATTCAAAGCTTTTCTTTAAGGGTCATAAACAAGCCTCTGCCATAGCAACACAGTAATGTAGCATTAAACATTACAGCGCAGTTGATATTTTACGTTATCGGGTTACATTTAGCCACATTCCTCGGCACACATATACGCAAACACACCTGGGCCACACCTACACACATCAACAAGGCCCAACAACCACTTCAAAACAAGAAGAAATAAGTAGAGAAGAGATGGAACGAGAGAAAAGAGATGTTTGCAGGTGGATTGCCTCTGCGTAAGCTCTGTCAGAATACAACCTCAAAACAGCATCCATTTATGACTCCGTGCTGTTTGATGTAGGTGTGTAAGTCTTTTTGAATAGAGTGGAGCAAAGAAAGGAGAAGCGAATGAAAGAGAGAGAGAGAGAGAGAGAGAGAGCGATACACAGCACTGAGAGGTGCAGGGCAATGTTCAAGAGCACATATCATCTGTTAACCTGCGCTAAACAAAGAGAGGTTTACACTGCTGAGGAATTCAAAGAACTTTTGGCAGAGAAAGAGCAAGACAATAGCGGCCCCGGCGAGAGCGAGACTCACTCTAAATCTGCCACATTGTGTTTCTGGCTTTGATCTCTTCAAACTTGCCTGCATGTGTAAGGTTTTGCTCTTTAAATACATTAAGACCTCAGACGCAGTTGGGTATTTGCCCAAAGATTAGTTTACTTAAAAACAGAGAGACAGAAACCGCCCGAGTCAGAAAGCCCAATGGAACGACTTCCATAATCTGCCATTCAGAACACTATCGCTGCATTACAACAAGACAGTGTGTGTACTTATACGTGTGTGTGTGTGTGTGTGTGTGTGTGTGTGTGTGTGTGTGTGTATGCCTGTGGTTCAAAGGACTTCGGCTCATAAAGCATTCAGGGCCTTTTGTGTAAATACTTTATTCTGTAACAGCATTTGATCCAGGAGCAGCCAAAATATACAAATGTAACAATTTGGAGTTAAGCATGACAAGAAAGAAATGTGTGTGTGCACGTGTGTGTAGAGGTTTACGTTACTGGGTATAAGCTTGTATTTTGCCAAAACATATTTAGAAAAAAGTCATGAAAAAGATCATGTTTAACCCAACTACGAACATCAACTTAAATACATAACTTTAAATGTCAGGAAAGAAATGCTCCACTGACTGTTCACACAAAGTAAAGTAAAGTTTAGTCTGTTTGCATTTAAACCTTTTTATTTCACAATTAGATATATCGTTTGACTAAATGATTCCCTTAAACTTCATTCAGCCAAATCTGAGTCTATAGGCCATGTAATGTCACTGTAAAAGTCAGATTTTAGACTAAAACAATAATTCAGCTGTTTAATAAAGTCATATTATTACAATTTAAAATAGCTGTTTTCTATTTGAATATAATTTAAAATGTAATTTATTCTTGTGGTTCAAAGCTGAATTTTCAGCATCATTACTGCAGTCTTCAGTGTCTCGCGATCCTTCATAAATATCCTATTATTATAAATGTTAAAAACATGTGCGGTTTTTATTTTTATATTATACATCTGATACATTTTTACAGTATTTTTGATTAATAGAAAGTACGAAAGAACAGAATTGATTGGAAATGGAAATCTTTTATAACATAATAAATGTCTTTACTGTCACTTGTAATCCATTTAATCCAACCTTACTGAAAAAATTTATTAATTTCTTTCTATTGACCACAAACGGTAGGTTTTTGAACAGTAGTCTATCAGTAATTTATAATGTTTAATATTAAACAGTGTCCATTTTACACTCTCAGAAAAAGGGTACAAGGTCCAAAAGGGAAAAGGTACATCTCTGTACCTTGCTAACCCCTAAAAGGTACATATCAGTACTTTAAGAGTGCGGATTAGTACCTTACATATTAGTACCTTTTTGGTTTTCTACCTTAGGGTACCGCCCCAGTGACAGAAATGTACCTTTTTTTTTGACTGTGTAAGTTTCTGAAAAAACTAAAATGTTTTCACATTTGTCTTTTTAATATGAAAGTACAGGTACATTAGATGCAAGCTCCAGTGTATAGGTTGAACTTTTTAATGAAAAATCACTGCAAAATATATTATCTATATATATCCTATTTTGTTTATTCAGCTAAAGCTAATAATTTTGAAAATAATATCATTGTTTATAAACCAATAAGGCATAAAATTATGACCTCCTACAGGTGAAGTGAATAACACTGATGATCTCTTCATCACGGCTCCTGTTAGTGGGTGGGATATATTAGGCAGCAAGTGAACATTTTGTCCTCAAAGTTGATGTGTTAGAAGCAGGAAAAATGGGCAAGCGTAAGGATTTGAGTGAGTTTGACAAGGGCCAGATTGTGACGGCTAGACGACTGGGTCAGAGCATCTCCAAAACTGCAGCTCTTGTGGGCTGTTCCCGGTCTGCAGTGGTCAGTATCTGTCAAAAGTGCTCCAAGGAAGGAACAGTGGAGAACCGGCCACAGGGTCATGGGCGGCCAAGGCTCATTGATGCACGTGGGGAGCGAAGGCTGGCCCGTGTGGTCCGATCAAACAGAGGTACGAGACCTACTGGAGCTCAAACTGCTCCAGAAGTTAATGCTGGTTCTGATGGAAAGCTGTCAGAATACACAGAGCAGCTCAGTTTGGTGGATGGCCGGGTGTGTGTGTGTGTGGCTTACCTGGGGAACACATGGCCCCAGGATGCACTATGGGAAGAAGGCGAGCCGGCGGAGGCAGTGTGGTGCTTTGGCCAATGTTCTGCTGGGAAACCTTGGGTCCTCCATCCATGTGGATGTTACTTTGACACGCTCCACCTACCTAAGCATTGCTGAGACCATGTTCAGCCTTTCATGGAAAGGGTATTCCCTGGTGACTGTGACTCTTTCAGCAGGATAATGCTCCTGACACAAAGCAAAAATGGTTCAGGAATGGTTTGAGGAGTTTGAGGTGTTAACATGGCCTCCAAATTGCCCAGATCTCAATCCAAACGAGCATCTGTGGGATGAGCTGAACAAACAAGTCCGATCCATGGAAGCTGCACCTCACAACTTACAGCACTTAAAGGATCTGCTGCTAACATCTATGTGCCAGATACCACAGCACACCTTCAGGGGTCTAGTGGAGTCCATGCCTCGACGGGTCAGGGCTGTTTTGGCAACAAAAGGGAGACCAACACAATATTAGGAAAGTGGTCATAATATAATGCCTGATTGGTGTATAATACTCTTTATATACTTTTTTCTACAGGACATTGGAGAGGAGACAGGAAACAAAACTGTGGTTAAGCAAATGTTCACAATATGATACATGTAAATATCACGATAAACCGTATACCGTTACAACCCTAAGGTCAATGTGCGAAATGCCCTGAAGAAAGGTCAAGATAACTTAAAAGGTGACAGGGCAGGGATGTCATCTTCAGTCAAAGATTTCAATCAGCAACATCTTAAACAAGGCAGCACACACACTCTCTGAGATCTGTCATCAAGAGGATCACACACACACTCACCTCCCAGACACACACATCCACGAATCTCAGGAATTTAGATGTTTTTGACTTGTGCTTCCACCTGGAAGGAGGAGAAGGTTAAAAAAAAGAGCTCATCAGAAAATCACATCATTTTGTATTTTTGGCTTGAAATACAATTGCCTATTGTTTTGTGTCCACACGTGCCACAAGTCGCACTAGGGGAGCTCAGCGTGTGTTTCTGTTCAGAAGGAAGGCGCTAATCAGGCAAACGCCCTTTTGACCGAGCTGTTAATGTTAGTTTCACAAATTCTACGGTGACAAATGCAGATAGATACACATTAATGGAAAATTAGTTGAAAAATGACCGTGTGGTTTTATAGTTTAACCTCAAAAGCAAAAAGTGATAGGCCTACTGGATAAGGATATCATCTTTTTAACTCATCAAAAAAAAGATCATCCAGATTTTCAAATGAGGAGTATGCTTTGAGTAGCCTACACTCTAAAAAACTCTGGGTAAAAAACAACCCTTTTTGACAGAAACACAAACTGTCTGTTTGACACAAACACAAAAAAGTCTGTGCGATTTGTAATGCATACACTCTAAAAAATGCTGGGTTGTTTTAACCCAATGTTGGGTCAAATATGGACTAACCCAGCAATTGGGTTGTCTTAAGCAAATATTTAACCCAACCGCATGGTTAAAAAAACCCAATTGCTGGGTTAGTCCATATTTGACCCAACATTGGGTTAAAACAACCCAGCATTTTTTAGAGTGTATGCATTACAAATCGCCCAGACTTTTTTGTGTTTGTGTCAAACTCCAAAAATACTCAAAATAAAATAAAATGCTATCAAAATAAAAAATATGCTGGGTTAAAAACAACCCCAAGTTGGGTTGAAAATGGACAAACCCAGAAATTAGGTTGTTTTAGGGTGCGTTCACACTTGTCATGTTTGGTTCGATTAAAACTAACCCTGGTGCGATTGCTCAGTTGTGATAACTTGTTTGGTCAGGGTTCGGATGGCAGCGCTCACATATGTTCAAATGAATCGCACTAACTGAGCAATCGCACCAGTGTTCGTTTTAATCGAACCAAAATAGATGGGTCTCGGTCCGCTTCCAAACGAACTCTGGTGCGGTTCGATTGATATAGAATATTCCTAAATGCAGTTCTGAAAAAGCAGCCTTCGGGTACTCGGAAAACAGCTCAAACGCTAAAACGTTAAAACGTTGCCTGCAGTCATTTTCGGATGCACACCACAGACATTTGAAGGTATAAAATAAAAATAAAATGAAAATAAAAACAAAATGGTTAATTTACACAAAATGTGATTTATTACTGTTTTATTATTCTATTATGTTTTCACAATGGTGTCTCATTCAGCAATACAAAACATACCCCCCCCCACACACACCACACACACAGCCCCTAAACCTACCCATCACACACACACACACACACACACACACACACACACACACACACACACACACACACACACACACACACACACACACACACACACACGTTGGTCTATGTGGTTTACAGGGACTCTCCATAGGCGTAATGGATTTCATACTGTACAAACTGTACATCCTATCCCCCTACACTGCCCCTGCCCCTAAACCTACCCATCACAGGAAACATTCTGCATTTTTACTTTCTCAAAAAAACATCATTTAGTATGTTTTTAAGGCCGTTTGAATTATGAGGACATTTGATATGTCCTCATAAACCACATTTATAGTGTAATACCAGTGTAATACCCATGTAGTTATACAAATTTGTGTCCTCATAAACCACATAAACAGGCTCACACACACACACACACACACACACACACACACACACACACACACACACACACACACACACACACACACACACACACACACACACACACACGTCGTGTTTCCATGTTTTATGGGGACTTTCCATAGGCGTAATGGATTTCATACTGTACAAACTGTACATCCTATCCCCCTACACTGCCCCTGCCCCTAAACCTACCCATCACAGGAAACATTCTGCATTTTTACTTTCTCAAAAAAACTCCTTCTGTGTGATTTATAAGATGTTTTCCTCATGGGGACCTAAAAATGTCCCCACAATTACAAGGATTTCGGATATTGCCAACTTTGTGGGGACATTTTGTCCCCATAACGTAGGGATTACCAGGTCACACACACACACACACACACACACACACACACACACACACACACACACACACACACACACACACACACACACACACACACACACACACACACACACACACACACACACACACACACACACACACACACACACACACACACACAGCCCATAAACCTACCCATCACACACACACACACACACACACACACACACACACACACACACACACACACACACACACACACACACACACACACACACACACACACACACACACACACACACACACACACACACACAGCCTCTAAACCTACCTATCACAGGAAACATTCTGCATTTTTACTTTCTCAAAAAAACTCATCCTGTGTGATTTATAAACATTTTGAAAAGTGGGGACATGGGTAATGTCCTCATATTTCACCCTCTCCTGTAATACCTGTCATACTCATGTCATTATACACATTTGTGTCCTCATATTTCACAAACATGCACAGACACACACAGACACACACAGACACACACAGACAGACACACACACACACACACACACACACACACACACACACACACACACACACACACACACACACACACACACACACACACACACACACACACACACACAACATGACAATTTTCTGACATTTGTCTTGAGGAAGAAGCATGCATTTGAAGTCTTTTGATCCCTCAAAGTATTTCTTTATTTCTAACAGGGATTTAGAGATTTGCATTAATATTCAGAGTTGTTTTCTTAAGAAGGTCCAGCCTCTTCAATCATATTTCCTCACTGATCTTCAATTGAGAGCCTGATTGTTGTCTTAGATGTTTGTTTATTTCATGTGCAGTGCTATGAAAAATAAGGATGAATCCGGATAAATCGAACCACTTTTTTTTGGATAATAGCACATTTGATTATTTATTTATTTTTACGAATACAGTAGGCCTATATGCTTTGTACATGTATTAGATGTTTACAAATAATGTGTTGTTGTTTTTTTCTTTACATAAATATTGCTTTGTGCACAGTAGCCAAAACCTTTTGAGCAAATATCTGCAAATCAAAGAGAGTTTCAATCTAAAAGCGCAAACAATGAGCAGTGGGTCTCAACCTTATTGTCCACTTCAATATTTAAAGGCCACTCCCACTCAATTTCTAACCAATATGAACCCTTTTTTCTAAAAGTCTGGTGTATATTTTAGAGCCTGGTATAACTAGAAAGATGAATATTCATTTATATATATATATATATATATATATATATATATATATATATATATATATATATATATATATATATATATATATATATATTTCTCAATTTTAGCTTATAAATGCTTGATTTATTATATTTTAAATAATTTGAAGTCATTTTGAGGCCCCCTAGTGGGCCCCGGGCCCCTGCTCGAGAACCACTGAGAGCTCTGATTTATTTACTTTAGGCTCGGTCTGTTTATGAATGAATACATTTCACTGCTATACTTTAGACCTGATGAGAAGAGTATCTTGGTGTTTTTGTGCATATATCTGGCCTATATCTGAGCCTTTTGTGTATGTGCGAATGTTGTTCTCTCTGCAGAATCTACAGGCCACCTAGGAGCTTTGTTTATGGTAGCACGCGCCAGGGCTGCCGGAACTCAGCGCGAGCCGGCGTGGATTTGTTTAGATGAAGAGGGAATGGAGTGCCTTGTAAGAGGGGTCTGAGAGGGAGAGCATTAAATTGAAAACATAATTCGCTGACACAGTGTGCAAGTCCTTGCAAAAGGCACACAAAAAGAACTATTGTATTTTCTGGTTAAAACAAAGTCCATGAGAGGGAATGTTGAGTTTTTTTCTAGGTTTGCCAGAATATTTATGGCACGAGATGTTTGGAAATTCTGGAGAAAGATGAATCATAGTGTGATTGCTTGATCAACAATGCTACTATAAACCATTGTGCATGGGCGTAGATTACGCGGGGGACGCGGGGGACGTGTCCCCCTCACTTTTAATAAAATGTATTTTCGTCCCCCGCACTTTTACTGGGTCTCACCGATCCTAGTCGACCCGCTCCGAGCGGGATCCGAACCGGCGTGGGGGCGGGCAAGGTAACAGGGACGCTAAAAACAGCTTTCTTTAATCTGGGTTGATTGCGCGCTTCTTGAGGTCACGGGCAAGTGTATTTATATAGAAACCAATGTGAATACATCAAGATTTAAATTCAGAGACAAAAAAATAATCTATGCATGACCTGTCATTTTATTCGCATCTAAATATGAGGAGGGCGCGCTCACAGAATGTCAAACGTGGATTCGTAGAGGTAATATCCAGTCACGCTGGAGCTGCAGCTGAAGAAAAACAATCGTTATGAGTTATGAAACGTGACGACGACAATCAGACGATTGCGACAATATATGCTTTATGTGTGTTTTTCAAGTCATCTCAATGTAGCCTATTTATTGACAATAAAGTAGGCGATCATATGAATAATGCAGCTTTTAATGTTTAGTATCTTCTGCTCACCAGGGCTGCATGTATGTAATCAACAATAGTTCAAACAGTAATATTTTGAAATATTATTACAAATCTAAACAGCTTTTTTCCTATGTGAATATATTGTAATTTATTCCTGTGATCAAAGCTGAATTTATCATCATTACTCCAGTCTTCAGTGCCACATGATCCTTCACTATTCATTCTCAGATGATGATTTTATAATCAAGAAACATTTATGATTATTATCTGTGTTGAAAACAGTTGTGCTGCTTAAAAATGTTGTGGAAACCATGATAGCCTACATGTTATTTTTCAGGATTCTTTAATGAATAGAAAGTTCAATGGATAGCATTTTATTGCATTCATTAAATAAATTATTATCTTTTGTAATATTAAAAATATCACTTGTGATCAATTTAATGCATGTCTGATCAACAAAAGTATTAATTTCTCTCTTTTTTAATTTTACCACAAATGTTTAGATGGTTTCCACAAAAATTAAGCAGCACTATGAGCAGCACAACTGATAATAATCATAACTGTGTGTTGATCATCAGATCCTCATATGAGAATGATTAGTGAAGGATCATGTGACACTGAAGACTGGAGTAATGATGATAAATTCAGCTTTGATCACAGGAATAAATCACACTTTACTATATCTTCACATAGAGAACAGCATGGTTTACATTAGACTATATATATATATATATATATATATATATGCACAAGTGTTTGTAGGCTAGTATATAAACCAATCATAAAATTGGCACAAAAAATAGGAGAATAATATTATAGATAATAATTAGTGGTTATTGTTCAGCAGTGTATTTGATATCTTGCCCAATTAAAAGCAAGAGACGCGATAAATTATATAAATTATATTTTCCACAAAAAAAAAAAAAAAAAAAAAATTCTGTCCCCCTCACTTCTGAAAAGATGGCTACGCCCCTGCCATTGTGACTTCTCTGAGGGTTTCGTGCGACGCCCTTTTGTTCGTCCCTGTGCGCTGTGAAGTGTGTTTGTTAAACAACCGAAATAGTTCTCGCGCAACCACAAGATTGCGATCTCGCTCCAGGCGTGAGGGTTCTCCTGAGCGAGCAGGATGGCTTTTCTCCTCGGAAAAATCAGCATGTCTTGATTGGTAAACCAGCCCACACTGGAGCTGATATAGGCCCAGTTTAACATAGCCTAGATCATTGTGTGTGGTTGGAGAACAGGTAAGAGTTCAATTAAGCAGGGCTGTCTTGATCTAGGTGTGTATGTTTAAGAGAGAGAGAGTGAATGAAAGAATGAAGTGTTTCAACAGGTGTAACTGCCTGGTAACCTTCTTCTTTACCTTTAAATATTACTCTGGAAAATAATTAAAATAAGCCTAAAACCACACGGATATCACTTAATAAATTTACTACACTGTAAAAAAAAAAAAGTCTCCAAATTGAACATTTTCTAGTGATCACATCTACATTTTTCGTTGGCCGAATTGAAATTCTGTGAATTGATGCACTTTCATTCACTGATTTTTACAGTGTAAGTTACATTTTATAACATATAGCAATATTGCATTTTAATGTATTTTTGATCCAAAAATGCAGCTTGGGTGGGCAAACACTACTTTAAACTTCTTAAAGAAACTTCTGACAGTGTAAATATACATAATGAGAGAAAACAAGACATTTATGGGATATCAGACTCTTCACAATTTTTGTTTTTTACTCATACCTGATAATGACAAAAGAATGAATACACTGCCAAATAGCCTTCTTAATAACTTTTTACATGTTCATAACTTTTACATAAAGCAAGTGGAAAAATCTGCCGGTGAAGTATGACGAATTAGCCTACACTTTTATTTATAATACAATATCGTAGTCTTCATATCATATGATCTTGTTTCAAACTGGGTTTTAAATTTTATCTGAAAATACTGAATTTACAGGATTAAAGTGTATTATTTTACAATAAATTGCTGTAGTCAGGAGTTTACAGTGAAATGAATGCCTGCTGGGTAATTATTTTTATGAATTGCTGTTAATCAACAACAAAATGATGCTGAAATCACACTAACTGCTCGTTTTACTGTTAATCAACATGATAAAGTCGTCTTTAACCGCCACTGTAAGGAAGGATATTATTCAGTGGTGTAATTGTTCTGAAGTCACCATGATGGGGATCAGTGTTTCATTAGTGCGGGATCTCATATTCAAATGTCTAATTCAGCCACATCAGAAGTGTGACGTAAAAACATTTGTTAAAACAATGACAAGCTAGAATTAGAAGTTAGTCCAAATATACTATTATTAGCATCATTTTAACCTTTTAGCATGAAGATTTGCCAATATCTTATAAGCCAATATCTTATTTCAAACTCATAATTGTTTGCATATGGATATTTCACAATAGTGAAGCAGCTGCTGAGCAACACAAGACTTTTGTTCTCCCATCACCCACAGACATTAACACTCAACGATGGTGACACTCAACAAATAATCCAAATAAAAAAAGATACATTCTGAACATTACAAAATAAACAAACAACACATACTGCTAAAAGTGAAGCAAAATTAAGTTCATCAGCACAGATAAAACCAACACAAATCAAGAAACTCCACAGCATAATCTATTCATGCCGCACTGCATGCTGGGTACACTGTCGAAATACAGTATGATATTCCAAGAGTGCCGGATACAAGAGAAGTCCTAATGTAGAATTAATTGTAATTTCACACTAAAACTCAACAGTGTAGGTTGTCAAACAGGGGTAAATATATTAGTTCAAGCAAACCGCTGCCTACCGGCACTCAGTTACCAGCCAAAGGGACTGAATCAGGCTCTAAGGCTACAGTGACTTCCAAATGGGGAAGCCCAACCGACCGCCACACAAACTTTATCCAAGAAAATTCCTTTAAAGGATGCCCACAATAGTAGCAATGTCTTGAGTTGCATGCATGCTCACACACTGGGTCACAAAGTGCACGCAAAACTAAAGACGGATCCCAAGGGGCACGACCGGCTGTGTTCCTGCAGTGACGGCTATCATGAAAGTGACTTATTTATGAAGGCGAAATTAGTGTTTATAATCAAATGCTTTAACAAACAAATCTTAGAGTTTGTCAAGCGGGGTAGCTGACTGAGAACCAGTTTTAATATCGTATGACACACTGGTAGAGAAGAAGTAATAGATAAGAAGCTCAAAGTGCCCAGCCAAAGGGAACACTAATCACTATAATAGCGACTTCAAACGAAACCATTTTCAGGAAATATAATCCATTAATGAAGTCAATTTCTGTGATGTTCTCTCAACAAATTCTGCCATATTGATGATCTAACAACATTCTGACTTTGGAAAAATAATGAGTGAAACTAAAGAGAAAGATAAGTGCAAAAGTGGCAAAAGTTTGTGAAAATAATATTAAGATTTCCCCACCTCATAAACTACTCATAAACTCATAAATCAATTTATCTTGACTAGGGTTTTCTGAATAACAAAGGCATAGTATGCAAATAGTACAGATTTTTACAATTAAGTTCCCAAATTGTTGGACGTTAAAGGGGCCATGAACTGAGAAATCAGATTTTCCTTGAGCTTTTGACATATGTAGGTCATCATACTATAATAATATCCTGTGAGTTTCAGAACTGAAAACTTCCTTGTTAAACAGCTTTTATTGTAACCAAGCCCAGAGAACGACTCATTGAGGAATGAGCCTGTAATAGATGGAGAAAGATCAACGCCCACTTCATCATCATCATTTTAGCCCCACCCACTTAATCATCATCACTTTAGCCCCACCCACTTAATCATCATCATTTTAGCCCCGCCCACTTAATCATCATCACTTTAGCCCCATCCACTTCATCACATCATTTTAGCCCCGCCTACATCATCATCATCATAACTTTAGCCCCGCCCACTTCATCATCATCACTTTAGCCCCACCACTTCATCATCATCACTTTAGCCCCGCCCACTTCATCCTCATCACTTTAGCCCCACCCACCTCTTCATCATCATCATTATCACTTTAGCCCCACCCACTTCATCACATAATTTTAGCCCCACCCACTTCATCATCATCATCACTTTAGCCCCACCCACTTCTTCATCATCACTTTAGCCCATCATCATCATCATCATCATCATCATCATCATCATCATCATCATCATCACTTTAGCCCCGCCCACTTCTTCATCATCACTTTAGCTCCACCCACTTCTTCATCATCATCATCATCATCATTTTAGCCCCACCCACTTCATCATCATCATCATCATCATCATCATCACTTTAGCCCCACCCACTTCATCATCACTTTAGCCCCACCCACTTCATCATCACTTTAGCCCCACCCATTTCATCATCATAACTTTAGCCCCACCCACTTCATCATCATAACTTTACCCCCACACACTTTAGGCTTGTTTGAGATGAGCAAAATCTGCGCAGAACCGATCACCGGTGATCAGCGCGAGATGCATGCCGGTTAGAAATGTGTCAGAGGACGGTCCGCCTTGCTCTGATGTCATGCTGACGTATGTCAAAAAAAAAAAAAAAAATCTCTCGCGAGCGAACGGCGAATGTGTCGGATTCTGCAGTCGAGCGCAGCTGCTCTCCACCAACTGCGCTGACCAAAAGCATGATGGGAAACGACTCGCTGACGACACAGCTTAATGCTTATTGGTTTAAACAACTGTGATGTAAGGTTGTTTTTTTAAATATTTGATTTTAAAAATCTAATATCAAGTTTTTATGTGTATAAATTATGTGTGCATATTCTCAAACTCTCGGACAGTGCGATCTCTCTGTGGCTTATGTGATTGTTGTCATATTAATAAAATATAAAAACGTGTGTAATTAAAGTAAAAATGCTTGATTAACAGGCCTTTCGAAAGGAAATAAACAACAAAAACTTTGGGTGTCTTGTTCATAATATTTATTTTCATATAAAAGCAACAGAACTTAAATTACATCCAGTTTATCAGCACCACAGTGCACAAGTGTGAATCCCGTGATATCCGCAACTGATCTCGCAGGTGTCTGATCCACTACGAGAAGAGAGAACTGTCCGGCTTGCCTGCACTTTTTTCACTCCTCCCCTCACTGCAGCCGCCTAGTCTCGCCTTTATTTTCAATCTCAAACAAGCCTAATATCATCACTTTAGCCCCGCCTACTTCATCATCACTTTAGCCGCACCCACTTCATCATCACTTTAGCCGCACCCACTTCATCATCACTTTAGCCCCGCCTACTTCATCATCACTTTAGCTGCACCCACTTCATCATCACTTTAGCCCCACCCACTTCATCATCACTTTAGCCCCGCCTACTTCATCATCAATTTAGCCCCAACCACTTCTTCATCATAACATTAGCCCAACCCACTTCATCATCACTTTAGCCCCGCCTACTTAATCATCCCTATAGCCCCGCCTACTTCATCATCACTTTAGCCCCACCCACTTCATCATCCCTTTATCCCCTCCTAGTTCATCATCACTTTAGCCGCACCCACTTCATCATCACTTTAGCCCCGCCCACTGGAGTGTTAGTGAGATGACGAGGAGAGAAGAGCGATACAGGATGGACTACAAATAACATTCCCTTCCAAAGGATCCTAATGCTAGTGTCCTAATGCCTGATCTGAGACCAGTGATTTCTGAGATGTAATGATTCATGTACAGTCAGATGTTCTCACATTGTTTCTCTTAGGATGAAAATAATCTGTTATTTAAACTGTGATTAAATTATATATAGAAAGCGATCAAAGAACAATCACTGGAGCTGTCAATCAAACAGAGCGAGTTTATCAGAGACTGAGTTCTGGACTCGTGACTAAACTCCCGTAATAATCAACGAATCTCTTATTGACATTGTGTTTGCACTGTTAGTTATGAGGAAAGCATTCGTTAGTGAGCAGAAATCGAGTTGTAATGACGAGATCACAGCATTCATGAGCTCAACATGTGTAGGACAGTGTAGGACACTCAGCCATACCAGAATTAGCTACAAGCTAAATTTCATCTGTAGTCCCTGGGCAGGACGAGGTAACATACGATTAACAATCACATTTAAATAGACCATAAAACGTCATCACACAAATAGCCTTTCAGACAACAAAATTTCACATTCTTATATAATGTATATATAATATATAATGCCATAGATCTGAATATAATGCTATAATCAACACTTTTCACCTTGAGAGCTGTAAAAGTAAAAACGTGCTAAAAGTTTTCGAGAAAGTTACCCATGTAAAGGCATCAACATACTCCGCAAGAACAGAGAAAAAAGTTCTCGCTCCCATGGCTGTTCTCGCAGCTTGTTCTCGACACATCGCCTGAGCAGAACTTTTTTCTTGCGGGTGTCCGAGAACTATTGTGTGATTGGTCATAAATGTAAAGTGGGTGGGGTTAATGTGGAGAAACGCAGATGATCGGCACCTGCAGTTCTTGTGAAGTATGGAATGTACTGCCAGGACGAACTTTGTTCTTGTTCTTGCCACCTCGAGAAAACAAACAAATTTCTTTGTTCTTGCAGAGTATGTTCCAAGCTTAGCACTCGCTATTTCATATACAAAGATGTCAGCCAATCACAGCAGTGGGCGTTTACACTGAAGTCTCACAGCAGCCAATCACAGCAGTGGGCGTTTACACTGAAGTCTCACAGCAGCCAATCACAGCAGTGGGCGTTTACACTGAACACCTTCTAACAGAGCGTTCAAATGGAAAATTCGCTAAAATGCCTTTTTCTCTAATTTATGACAATTTATGATGTATAAATCATACTAACAGTATACCATTTCCGGACTATAAGTCGCTCCGGAGTATAAGTCGCATCAGTCAAAAAATGCGTCATGACGCGGAAAAAAACATATATAAGTCGCACTGGACTATAAGTCGCATTAGGGCAGAGCTGGAGCCGCGCGCATGCGAGCACGCGAGCACCCGCGCGCGCATGCGACCACCTGCTCGCGTGCACTCGCTCGTGCCCGCTTCACTGCATAACCCGAGCAGAAGAAAGAAAGTTTGAAGTGAGTGAGAAACTTGTAAGGGACTGGCGAAAAGCAGAGGTTACTTTAATTGTGATGAAGAAGAAAAAGAAATCTACTTGCGGACTGTAAGCGAGATGGCCAGAGCTGAAGGAACGAGTCCACAGAGACTTGAACTCTCTGCCGGGAGAGGCTCAGCCGCGCGAGACGAACGCTGTGAGAATCGTTCTCCGCTGCATGTTTTACTACATGCTGTTTGTATTTTGCAGAATAAGATTTTCTTTATGGGAGCATTTTGTTTGTGTTCAGTCTTTCTAAGTTGTTGTGTATAAGTAAATATTAGGCTACAGGAGCAGCATAGAGCGCATTCTCGCGGCTATATGTTTATTCTTGTCAGTCAGTATGAATTAAATTTGATATATAAGTCGCACCTGACTATAAGTCGCAGGACCAGCCAAACTATGAAAAAAACTGCGACTTATAGTCCGGAAAATACGGTAAGTGCAGCACAGGAAACATTATAAAACAATGCAGTTCATGACCCCTTTACGTAAAGTCAACTAAAAAGTGCCACGACAGTGCAGAATGAAACAGGTGACAAAACATTTTCTGTTGGCATTTGATTGTATTCTCTAGTCTCACCTTTAGCTGAACTGTTTTGTGTAATTAAGTGTTGACATGAGCCAAGAATTCCACCATCACTTTCTCTCTTCTTCACACGCACACACACACGCCATTCACAATCAGACTGAGGCTTATGAAGAGTCTGGTTTGAGCCTGACCTGGGCCATGTCCTGCTGATCTCATTCCCCTTTTCCTGTCTCCACTCCAATGTCCGTTAGAATAAAGTATATAAAAGAGTATTATACACCTATCAGGCATTACATTATGTCCACCTTCCTAATATTGTGTTGGTTTCCCTTTTGTTGCCAAAACAGCCCTGACCCATCGAGGCATGGACTCCACTAGACCCCTGAAGGTGTGCTGTGGTATCTGGCACAATATGTTAGCAGGAGATCTTTTAAGTCCTGTAAGTTGTGAGGTGGGGCCTCCATGGATCGGACTTGTTTGTTCAGCACATCCCACAGATGCTCGATTGGATTGAGATCTGGGGAATTTGGAGGCCAAGTCAACACCTCAATCTTGTTGTTGTGCTCCTCAAACCATTCCTGAACCATTTGTGCTTTGTGTCAGGAGCATTATCCTGCTGGAAGAGCCACAGCCACCAGAATACCGTTTCCATGAAAGGCTGAACATGGTCTCAGCAATGCTTAGGTAGGTGGAGCGTATCAAAGTAACATCCACATGGATGGAGGACCCAAGGTTTCCCAGCAGAACATTGCCCAAAGCATCACACTGCCTCCGCCGGCTTGCCTTCTTCCCATAGTGCATCCTGGGGCCATGTGTTCCCCAGGTAAGCCACACACACACACACCCGGCCATTCACGTGATGTAAAAGAAAACGTGATTCATCAGACCAGACCACCTTCTTCCATTGCTCCGTGGTCCAGTTCTGATGCTCACGTGCCTCTGTTGGATGCTCTCTGACAGCTTTCTATCAGAACCAGCATTAACTTCTGGAGCAGTTTGAGCTCCAGTAGCTCGTCTGTTTGATCGGACCACACGGGCCAGCCTTCGCTCCCCACGTGCATCAATGAGCCTTGGCCGCCCATGACCCTGTGGCCGGTTCTCCACTGTTCCTTCCTTGGAGCACTTTTGACAGATACTGACCACTGCAGACCGGGAACAGCCCACAAGAGCTGCAGTTTTGGAGATGCTCTGACCCAGTCGTCTAGCCGTCACAATTTGGCCCTTGTCAAACTCGCTCAAATCCTTACGCTTGCCCATTTTTCCTGCTTCTAACACATCAACTTTGAGGACAAAATGTTCACTTGCAGCCGAATCTATCCCACACACTAAAAAGTGTTGTGATGAAGAGTCAGTGGTTAAAATATTATGCCTGATCGGTGTAAATATATTTATATATGCTGTAAACACGCTCCCTTCAACCCAGGTAAAGGCCTGACTAGCGGGCTCCGTCTAACCCGCTGCAAAACACTGGTGGTAAAACTCGTACTTTAGAAAAAGTAAAGGGTACACAAAAGGAATGGAAAACATTATTCATAAAGAGCAGTTATCTTGCACTTACTTAATCATTCATGGTGATTATTTTCAGCAGGACACAAATGCATCCATGTGTGTGTGTGTGTGTGTGTGTGTGTGTGTGTGTGTGTGTGTGTGTGTGTGTGTTAATGGATCGATGTTGAATTACCCTGTTCTTTCTGTAATCTGCATCTGGAGATCCGTTTGTTCCAATGTAACTTCCTCTGATTAATAACCCAGACAAATATAAATGAGTAACAGTGGATCAATACAGGACTATATTGACCAACAATAGCATCTGCCACTTAGTCAATGTCTCCAATGATCATTACTTTACTGAGTGCACTTCAAAAGGAAAATTGTCATAATTTACGATACAATGATTTATTGTCATTAATTTTACTTAATTTATCTTTATTAGGTGTTCAAAACCTGAGTGAAGCAGATATAATTTAAGAACTGTTTTTTGTATATACAATGAAAGTCAATGGGGTCCAAAACAACAATAAATCCCAATGATGTTCATTGTATGGACAAAAAAAAACCTTCCCTTTGACAATTTAAAGAGTATGTTTATTTTACGAAAGAAAAGGATTTGCTGTGATGTAAATCCCAGTAAGGATAGTTTATCATTATGCTGCCTTCACGCGCTAGCGGAAGTTTCCTTCTTCCCACTTCAGAAGTTGTGATTACGAGCTTGTTGTGTTGCTTTGCTGTCGGAAAGAATGGAGGATGCCAGGTTCATACTTTTGTGCATCTTTGGAAAATGTTATTTTAACACTATAACCATTTCAGTCATTTCCCGGTCCCAGAAAATCATAGAATCTCTGGCAAACACTAGCAGTACAACACAAAAGCATATTGTTTTTAATCACATTCACAATAAAGGCATAATGTAGACAAGATAAGGCTGCTTAAAGACTAAAATGGCAATAGTTTTCAGCCATACATGATCATATTGTATTGCTATTTTTACCACACTGATAGTCAGCTTGCTTATTCTGGAATGATGGTCAACTAGGCTACATGCGATTTTCAATGGTTTTAAAATGCACAATATGCTTCAAGCGATTATTAATTTATGTAAATGTAGCCTACTACTAGGCTACTTTAACGACAAGACAATGAAACTATTGCGGGAAAAAAACTAATAAGACACCAGCCACAGCAGAAATTCGTCTCCCATCCGCCATTTTGAACGGTAAGAACTTCCCAGTGGTAAACACGACATCAGAGGGCGTTTATGTGCAATTTTTACCTTGAAAACTCGTATTTACGATCATTCCGGTAGCACGAAAATGCGTGTAAATAGTAGGCCTACGAGTGTGCAATCTATAGGCCTACGCCAAAATGAGTTTTAACGTGCATATGATACGCACTTTATGGCGTATTATATGTACGAGCCCCCCTCCCCAACCCTACACAAGAGCGTGTCATATGAACGCGAAAAAATGCGTAGCATTTGCACGCCAAAACTCATTTTTGCGTATCCATTCCACAAGACTTCACACTCGTACTATTGCATTACCACGAGATCGTGTTGTTAGTCACACAGATTTTTGCACCACTTGATCACGCACTGCTTCAAAACAGGTTTAGACTATAAAACGACAAAATATGAATATCAAACCTGGTTTCCTTTACAGTAGCCTAAATCAGTGCAGCAGTAAAGCGAGGGCGGGGTGTGTCGTGCGAAGCTCAGTGCGTGAGGAGGGCGAGCGTTTGGATCCCCTTTCAAGTTTAGACAAAGACCGCAGAACGGCTCGCCAGGTAAACACAGATCCACCAGCAGACCATAAGGGTGGAGGGTGGGGGAGCTTTGCTTACATTTCTCTTAAAAAAATGACTCCTGCACAGCACAGAGTGGAGTTAAAGCTGTCAACACGTGGCATAGAGTGCAACTCATATCAGATAATCCAATATCAGATTTTTTTTTCAAGAAAATACCTTTTGTAATGTTTTCTCCGGGCTGCATGCGAGCAGAGCTGGCGTAGCGTGTGAGGAGCAGCGATAAAGAGCGACCAAGATGGTTCAACACACTCTCTTCTACATCCTAAACTTGTCATCCCACCATCATGGTACACAAACTAGTGGATGTAGACCCGCAACGACTCCGTTAAGTCCTCACCTCACCGATGTGCAACTTTAATAAATGTTAGGTTTATCTCTCACACATTCATCACCTCTCTGTGACCTCTCTGTAATAACAGTGCTTGCCTACCTCTGTATGTTTGTTTATTTTTCTTTTACTGGTTTGGCAAGGTAACATCACCTCAGGTGAAAGCCCTCAGTGAGCGTCTGAGAGCTTTAAAAGTGCAGAGAAAGGACACACACACACACACACACACACACACACACACACACACACACACACACACACACACACACACACACACACACACACACACACACACACACACACACACACACACTGCCCCTACCCCTAAACCTACCCATCACAGGAGACATTCTGCATTTTTACTTTCTCAGAAACTCATCCTGTATGATTTATAAGCATTTTGAAAAGTGGGGACATGGGTAATGTCCTCATATTTCACCCTCTCCTTGTAATACCTGTGTCATGTCATTATACACAATTTGTGTCCTTATATTTAAAAAAACATCCCCCCCCCCCACACACACACACACTGAAGAGACAATGAGGGCAGACGTTTTGTTGTTAAACACATGGCTACTCTCAGCAGACGCAGGGAATCACAAAGTTTACATGTTTCGGATTCCTCTCACATGAATGCACATCGACACACACACACACACACACACACACACACACACACACACACACACACACACACACACACACACACACACACACACACACACACACACACACACACACACACACACACACACACACACACACACACACACACACACACACACACACACACACACACAAGCCCATGAGGAATCTGACCGAGTCATCACTGTTCTCAAAACACATTTTAAAGTCAATCAGCCAGCCTAACGTTATAATAATGGATTATAAATAACATTTCAGCTTCATAACACACTTTAACCGTCCTGAAACATTCATAGATATTAATATTGGACCACTGTGGCCTGCTAAAGATGGGGTCTGTTGCTACCCAGGTAAGTTTGAGATTAGTTTGAGCAAACCTAGCTGTGTTCATCGGCATGTAACGTGCGCTTCACGGCTAACCTGCTCTGGAGCAGATTTTATTCTGGGTTAGGCCTAAATGCAGAGGCGGACAGTAGTGGAGTATTTTTACTTTCTACTCAAGTACATTTTTAAGTATATACTTCATCAGTGTTTTTCTTTAGAAAACTTTTACTTCACTGCATTCCAAAGCATAATAATGTCATACTTTTTACTGCCCTACATTTCATAAATAAAAGTTGTTGTTTTCTAACCTTTAATATTTAATTACATTAAAAATGTTGTACTTTCTTACTTGTACTCAAGTAAAACTTTGAATTTTACTTGAGTAAAAGTATGCAGTACTACATTTTTAATGTAATTAAGTATTAAGTGATATTCAATATGAAATGTATTGCTGTAAAAAGTACAGTATTATGTTTTGTAATGTTGTGAAGTAAAAGTTTTCAGAAGAAGAACACTGATAAAGTACATATACTTCAAAAACAAAATGACTTGGAAAGTAAAAGTACCTCAATAAGGTCCGCCTCTGCCTAAATGGAGTTTCCTCCTTCAAAAAACACAAGCTTGCATGATTTTAAAAAATCTCTGTCCACATGAATACGCAAAAACAGACCAATCAGAAGCCTGCATGGAAAAAAGGTTATTACCGGTTCAGGTAGGCTAACAACATTGTCACATTATTATTAATGCCATAAACCAGAACAATACAACGAGACATATTCATTCAAAGTAAAAATAAATAAAACATTGTCAGTGCCCTGACTAGTATTGCATTCTGACGCCTACATGTTAGAAGCCCAGTTATTAGCAGTAATATATTTTGGCTATATTGCACAGACTCGCCTCGTGTAAACAAAGGAAATATCGGCTCACAATCTGACGTCAAACAAAGGAGATAACAGCACACACTCCACTGTCACGAGCCAGAATCTCAGGTTTCACCGTCAACACAAATCTTCACCCCGGCAGGAGTTTTAAAAAAGTTGGGTGTCCGTGACCAGATACTGCATTTTTTCCACCAACAAAATGATCAATTTCATTATTCCAGCTGCTGTGAGAAAGGGCTATAAATGATCCGCCACCTGCAGCATCCTCATATCCGATATACTACCCTGTAAAACTAATTCAGCTCTCCAACTGAACATTTTCTAGTGATTGATCACATCTACATTTTTCAGTTGGCCAAACTGAATTTCTGTGAATGAAAGTGCATCAATTCAGTTTGGCCAACTGAAAACTTTAGATGTGATCAGTCATTAGAAAATGTTCAATTGGAGACGTAATTTTTTTTACAGTGTAGCCGGACTCTTTTATGTAAACAGATGTTACATAATGACGCAAAGATATGCTTGAATTCCCGGCAGGAATACATCACTACCACATAAATTATAACAAGCTTACTGTTGTGAATCAGGCTAAGGTAAGGAGACCACAAACAACTAAACATAAGGTCAATACGATTGAAAAGGAGTTTAATGTAAGGCCCCGTTCACACTGCAGGCAAAAGTGGCCCACATCTGATTTTTTGGGGGGTCAAGTGACCAGGTCAGACTTCTTCAGAGGTAGTGTGAACACTCAAATCTAGCCCAGATCTGATTTTTTCAAATCAGATTTAGACCACATACATATGTGGTCCTCAATCAGAACTAGATGTGGCTGCAGTGTGAACAACCAAAGCGGATTTTGATGTGACTTTTACGTCGATCTATGTCGACATTTGTCACAATTATGTGCCGGCGAGTTAGCCCTAGACACAACAGACACAGACAGTAACATTATAAACTTGACTAGATATGGAGAACAGCGATGGAGCAAGTCAACAGAGGGAGAGTGAGGTGTTAGACCTATTTAGTATATGGGGAGATACTTCAATTCAAGCTAAACTAGAAGGATCCTACCGTAACCGCTCCGTTTAAAAACAAAAATAGCATGTGAAATGGAAGAACGGGGACACAGAAAAACGTGGCTTCAGTGCCAAAGGAAGGTGACAAAAGGCCAAAATAACCAATTTTGCTCTTTCTTTTCGTTCTTCTCCTCTTCAGCACATGCTCATTAATGTTATGGCTTCCATTACACAAACATTTTTAAATAAAAGCGAAAATGCTTACTTCCTCCATAACCACCTGATCTTTAGTGCAACAGCGTGCTGCATCTGATGTCATTGATATCGTTCTTTTGCACATGCGGGTTAGATTGAAACCTCAAACAGTTCACACTGGAATCAGATATAGGCCACATTTTAAAAGGTAATGTGAACAGCCAAACAAAATATCAGAATTGAGCATTAAGATTTGCTGGGCCTCTATGACCAAAACTGTTTAAGTGTCTAATTCAGTCCTTACAGACTTTTAAGATCTGGAACCAGCGAGTAATAATAATAATAATAATAATAATTCATTACATTTATATAGCGCTTTTCTAGACACCCAAAGCGCTGGTTGAGTACTCAATAACACAAAGGGTTAAGTTTCTCACTTGTTGATTCAGTCATAAACTGAAATAAACGGTGGATGTTTTATTGTCAGAGACTCATTCAGAGAACAGCTTCTAACATGACACCATGCACCTGCAATCCTTGCAACTCTGTCACGTTATACGCTTTCTGTCACGCACAGAGTTAGAAACGCTCTCTAAAACAGAATTAGGTTTCACACTTCATAGTGATAAAAAGCCTCTCGCGCTCGCAGATGTAAACACATATCCACTCAACAACAAACACACAACTACTCATTGTATCAAATTACACACTTGGAACAAAGATAACAAAAACAAAACCTAAGTGGGAGGAAAGGAGAAAATTTAAGGAATTCATTAAGGAAAAAAACAGAAAGGGAAATGCTGGGTACAGCGTATAGCATGAACCAAACGAGGCATAAAACAGGTGCGTGTTCTCTCATGACAGCTCTGTAAAGGGGTGTCTTTGGGATGTAATCAAATATGAAATACTTTTCACACACATACAAACACCGGTGCTGCCACACTGCTATCCGAGCCAAAGCCTCTGTGATAATGAGCGCGTAGACTCGGCTGCAGTATCATTTCTCTCGGCTGTTAGCTCAGCGGTGCGCTAACTTGCCGTCATTTTAGGAGCCAAAGCTAGAATGTTGTTGTAATCATAGCATCTGGTGGTGGTTAAATGGTAATCCAAATCTTCAGTGATGATCCATGAGTGGTATCAGCCACTGACACATCGGCCTCTATCCACTCTGTGACCTTGTTTAAGCACCCAATCACATTTCTTTATCGCCTGTATCTGTAAAGTATGTGGTAAGACTGATGCAAGTCACTTTGGAAACTGATAAATAAAAATCTTAACCTCACCAACATGCGCAGTATCAGCCTAACTGTGATGACTTTTGTGGGGTGATTAAAAGACATCTTTAGGCAGCTGTAATAATAGAGACATATTTAAAACAAATTAATATTGTGTTGGTCCCCAAAACATTTCCTGCCAAAACAGCCCTGACCCGTCGAGGCATGGACTCCACTAGACCCCTGAAGGTGTGCTGTGGTATCTGGCACCAAGATGTTAGCTGCAGATCCTTCAAGTCCTGTAAGTTGTGAGGTGCGGCCTCCATGGTTTGGACTTGTTTGTTCAGCACATCCCACAGATGCTTGATTGGATTGAGATCTGGGCAATTTGGAGGCCAAGTCAACGCCTCAATCTTGTTGTTGTGCTACTAAAACTATTCCTGAAGCATTTGTGCTTTGTGTCAGGAGCATTCTGCTGCTGGAAGAGCCTCAGTCACCAGAATACCGTTTCCATGAAAGGCTGAACATGGTCTTAGCGATGCTTAGGTAGGTGGAGCGTGTCAAAGTAACATCCACATGGATGGAGGACCCAAGGTTTCCCAGCAGAACATTGCCCAAAGCATCACACTGCCTCCGCCGGCTCGCCTTCTTCCCATAGTGCATCCTGGGGCCATGTGTTCCCCAGGTAAGCCACACACACCCGGCCATCCACGTGATGTAAAAGAAAACGTGATTCATCAGACCAGGCCACCTTCTTCCATTGCTCCGTCCTCCGTGGTCCAGTTATGATGCTCACGTGCCACTGTTGATGCTCTGTGTATTCTGACAGCTTTCTATCAGAACCAGCATTAACTTCTGGAGCAGTCTGAGCTCCAGTAGCTCGTCTGTTTGATCGGACCACACGGGCCAGCCTTCGCTCCCCACGTGCATCAATGAGCCTTGGCCGCCCATGACCCTGTGGCCGGTTCTCCACTGTTCCTTCCTTGGAGCACTTTTGACAGATACTGACCACTGCAGACCGGGAACAGCCCACAAGAGCTGCAGTTTTGGAGATGCTCTGACCCAGTCGTCTAGCCGTCACAATTTGGCCCAAACTCGCTCAAATCCTCACCCTTGCCCATTTTTCCTGCTTCTAACACATCAACTTTGAGGACAAAATGTTCACTTGCTGCCGAATATATCCCACCCACTAACAGGAGCCGTGATGAAGAGATCATCAGTGTTATTCACTTCACCTGTCATAATGTTATGCCTGATCGGTGTATATGTGTAAAAAAATAGACATTTTGCTACAGATTACATTTAACAGTGTCATTAAACATTCACTTTAACTGTAGGTTAGATGTACATGTAAAAATATAGGAAACTGTGGAGCATGATCAAATATTCAATATCGATCAATACTGATAAAGGAAGAAAAAACATAGATATTGGTACTGATGTATTGTCCATAATTTCTAAATCTTGTATTTAACACCCAAATGTTTTTTTTCCTCTAAAAAAAACACAGACGGCCAAACAAATTCTTGAAATGCTTGATGGCTTCGTCAGTATCCAAAGCTAAAGAGATAAGCGCGGTGTACATCAACTGATGGATCCGATCTGAGCGCAGACACAAGATAAATAGATGACTTTGAACTTTTTGTGCAGAGAAAGAGGACATGACACCTGCATTTAAAAAAAAGATAAACCACACGCACACCTGTGCACACACACATCGCAGACAGAAGGCCTGAAGTTAGTTATCAGATGGCCACTGAAGCTCAACCAAACAGGCATGAGGAGAATGATCGGCTGTCACAAACAGACTTCTGCAGCCCCACAGAATCAAATCGCCAGCCATTTAACACCTTCTCTTTCGATTAGCGTTCGATTACATTTTTAAAAAAGAGAAAGATTGGTTGACATGCCCTTTAAATGTCAGTTTTCGGTCTCCTCAAGTGTTCAGCCTGCTGGAAGTCATTTTATCTTGGAACGGTGAGGGAGAAGTGCAGGCTGAAACTCAATCTGACTGCGGCGCTTCGGAGCGGCACACAGCGCCAAACTGCTAAATTCATATTTATTTGAGTTTCTGACCGTTGAAGCATTCAAGGCTTTAGAATATATCCAGGGATATTCCGAGTCTCTTAAAAGAAATGTGGCCAGCATCATACATCAGGACGTAATTTATTTCAAGACGACTCATCAAAGTGAAAGGCTTTGTTGTTTACTCATGAAGTAGATCTGTGTTTCGTGTGTGGTTTGTGTGGGTGGATTTAGCAAGTCCTTATGATTTTACAAAATATGGTTTATATATGACAATATAGGCCTGTGAGAATGGAGGTCTGTAGCCTTTTCAATGCATGGATGAGTTTATCAGTACTCTGTAAAAATTTGATGTTGGTTTTTGTTGGTTTAACTTAAAAAAGTGAGTAACCTGGTTGCCTTAAAATTTGGAGTTTATTGAAATTAAAAATTTGAGTTGATACAATGAAGGAAATTTGTTTAATAAATAGAAACTCAAAATATTATTGTATCTGAACCACAATTTTTTTTTTTGATAAAGCATGAAAATGTGGCACAATTTGGCTGCGTCATCAGAAATAACACACACAATTACCCAATATGCTACACAATCTTTTAATAATCTTTTAATAAAGGTTGTTGAATATCAAAAAAATGTTCATTGTATTAAATTTTAATGTCAATGAACTCAAAATTTTAAGGCGACCAGGTAACTTTTTTTCTAAATATTTTTTTTACAGTGTTTTTTAAAACACATAATTTGTTGTGAAAGCAACAATATTGCTTTCATCATCATAAAGCAAAATGTTTTCTTAACTCCTCATTGATTGAAACATATATTAACATTTTTTGATGTTAATTGGTAATATTCACCAACAATACTTTCTTTTATCTAATAAAACAGTCTGATTTGTTATTTTTATTTTAAATAAATGGTGCTACTTATTTTAGATCCACACACAAATCAAGAATCAGCGTATGAATCTCAACAATGGTGACATACTTAAATGCTGCAATGCATGCTGGGAGTCATTTTTATACTGTAGTGGCTCCCAGAATGCATTGCAGCATTAAAGCGTGTCTCCGTTGTTGAGATTCATTCGCTGATTCTTGTGTTTGGATAAAGATTATTTTTCAGAATGTTTGATCTGTGGCGAGGAAGCACTTGAATATAATCTATTAAGAGTTAACTAATTTGAGCCAGGGATGAGTTTAATCTAGGGATGCACCGAATCCAGATTTTTGAGGTTCGGCCGAATACCGAATCCACTGGTTAAGATTCTGACGAATCCGAAACCGAATACCGAATCCAACTCCCATCCTAAGTCCATTATCACAGTAAACACATTAATGACACAAACAACGTCCACAGCAGTGTATTTTTAATTTAATTTAATTTAATTTTTAAAAAGGCAACATTATGCCAGGATGACTGTGCCGTATTGCTGTCTATAGATTCCTTCATGCACAAAAAAAACGGATCACGGCTTCTTTTACGTCCTTACATAATGACGTCATTTCTATCGTACCAGCGGATTAAAATACATTCAAACACATTCATGTAAAGTATTTGTAATTAAAACTTAGTAAAGTAATAATTATTATTGTAATCATCGTCATCTTGGATACGTTTTTTAATTCATGTTTTGCAAAAGCACTCAATACAGCCACTGTCGTGCAAACACTGATGTTTTACACAGATTAAATAAACTTACATTGACACAACATAAACTTACACAAATCCTCGGTTCACCCGTGCTCATGTATTATCAGCATCCGTTTTCCGAGAGAAACAGCAGCCGTCCCACTCCGAGAGAAACAGTTCTGTTCAAGACGACGCTATCACGCATGCAGTATCTCAGCTCACCGGTTCTCACAGCAAAACATGTCTCAGTTCAGTGAACTGTTGGAGTTACAACATATACTTCAAGATATTAGTTTATTTCTAGTCTGAGGGACTGTCACTCATGTCAGAAAGTGAGTAACTATAGTAACTTGTGGGATCAGCGCTGATTTGAGACGCGAACCGTTTAGAGCGATTCAGTCCGATTTGGTGAACTGGTTCGACCGGATCACTAAAAAGATCCGGTTAAAAAGAATGATTCGTTCGCGAACCGGACATACTGTTTAAGGTTTCATGCCACCACGAGACAAATCGGCATTGCAAATGAAACATTGCTCGCCTTGAATTGCCTTCTTGTGACTGAAAGTACTGCCAAACAACATTTTCTGTTCACAAGTTCCATTTTCACTCTCTCACAGCCTACTGCATTCGAACGGTCCGCCTAGTAAACACGTTGCTATAATCAACCACGGCATCATGCTCGACCAGTATCGCATAGTGCAAGCGGGTTCGGTTCGGTGGAAAAAAATTCTAAGGTTCGGCAGAAACCAAACCCAGTCAAAAAGCCCAATATTCGGCCGAATCCGAACCCGAATCCTGGATTCGGTGCATCCCTAGTTTAATCAATATTTTTTTATGATGAACCAAGGTTTATCAACTGATAATCTTTAGTTAAACTTATTTTGCAACTAATTATGTGCTTTGATAAACACTGTTACACAAACTGACCTCAGAAGCCAAGAGGCAAACTGATCTCCATAATGGTGACCAAACATTTCAAGAAAATCAGTGATTCTGCTTATTATCATCAGTTGTCGTTAATAATCAAACAATCATCCCTCAATGAATCACTTAAGTATCTTATTAACTCTAACACTGCTTCAGTGTTACTTTAACACCCTGCTGGTGCTTCCCATATGAACACCGACCGGTGTTAAAGGTCCTGTTCTTCGCGATTCCATCTTTCAAACTTTAGTTAGTGTGAAATGTTGCTGTTAGAGCATAAATAATACCTGTAAAATTATGAAGCTCAAAGTTCAATCCCAAGCGAGATATTTAATTTAACAGAAGTTCCCTTTCAAAGCCTACAGCGAACGGCCGCTTTGGACTACACCGCTGCACTTCCTGCTTTAATGACTCAACTAAAACCGCTTGTTGAGGAACCCTCTGCCCACAAGAACACGCAAAATAGGGGGCGTGGTCTTGTTGCTCTCATCTCCCCGTTATGGTAAGAGGCGGGACCGTGCGCTAAGCTGCTGTCCAATCACAACACGGGAAGCGCTGGCCCAATCAGAAATCGTTACGTATTTCTGAAGGAGGGACTTCACAGAACAAGGAAATCATCAGGCCGTTTTAGGACAGAGGAAACAGCTGTACAGATAAGTCAATTGTGTAAAAAATACTGTGTTTTTTTACGCGCGAAACATGAACTCATGTTATATTGCACACTGTAAACATAATCAAAGCTTCGAAAACATGCGAAGAACGGGACCTTTAATTCAACACTGGGAAATGTACTGTGCCCTTACGGCTTTGTACCTTAGCGTACCGCCCCAGTGACAGCAATGTACCCTTTTTCTGACGTGTCATTCCAAACCTGTATGACTTTACTTCTTCTGGAACAAAAAAGAAGATATTTTGTGTTTTTGTTCATACGTTATAATAAAATAAATAAGTGGGGTCCAATGTTGTTTTGGACCCTATGTTTTTTTAATATCTCATTTGTTGTGGAAAATAAAGTTATGGTTACCGAGAACCCAACAGTAAAACATGCTTATACTGTCTCCAAGGCTATATAATCATTTGTGTATTTGTATTTGTGTGTGTGTGTTTATAGACACACACACCACACGTTGCACAGGCTTGCTTGCCTGCCCCATGAACCCAGAAAATTACACACACCACCGGTGCGCAAGAGAATGTTTTGGATTCACTCAAAGAAAAAATATCCCAAAGGCTTTATGTAGGTGTGGTTGAAAAGACAGTTAAATGATTATCACTCACCTATAGGGCACGTTAGGAACGTATGAAACTTCATGACCTTTCACTGTGCCTTCACCTCTGGTGAGAGAATAAGAGAGGTTTTTTTAGACAGGTGTTTTTGGTTGCCTTTTTTTCTTTTTGACCTGTGTGTGATCTCCATGGTGCGTCTCATATATGTGGCCCTCGTCCAAGCTCATCATACATGCCGTAAACTTCCCCATTCTTTCAAAAGTCAGCAAATGCCAAGAGCAAATTGTTTCATTAAACATGTAAACTCAGTTTACAAAGAGTGATCGTGAGTGACACGTTGATGTCAGGTATTGGGCGCGTCAGAATCAGGTGTGACATTCCACATACCTTGGCCAGGTCACCTTGCCTTTCACAGTTCAAATGAATTAGGCAGGCATGTTCACTTTGTCTATGAGTTTATGTCTGTACACAATGAATAAGAAGAACAGGGGAATCAACTTCAAGGCCAGTAATAACTGCTTATCGTTACTATTAATCAATGGTTTTTCTGATGATAGAATCATCAAGAGCCTTAATAAACAGAGACGTTGGTATAATCAGCTTTTAAATATGTATATGCCCTCAGAAATATAGCCAAATGTTTACACACTCATTTATCACTGACATTAAACTAACGTTTTATACTTAATTTTCTAACCTTTCACATTAACATACAGTGTTTAGCGTGTTTATTGTGCTGTTTTTCTTGTAGGGACCATCGGCTGGTTGTTCTGACAGAGAAGCTGATTTCAGGTTTTAGGCGATCCTTGAACTTTTTATCGTTTAAATATATAGGCCTATAAATGATGATAAGCCGTCAATGTCTGGGGCCATGTGGCATTTTGGTCATTTTTGATGACCAAAATGCCACATGGCCCCAGACATTGACGGGTTATCATTATTTATAAATATCATTATTTATTATGACACAAATGTGTATAATGACATGACACAGGTATTACAAGGAGAGGGTGAAATATGAGGACATTACCCATGTCCCCACTTTTCAAAATGCTTATAAATCATACACTTTTTTTGAGAAAGTATAAATGCAGAATGTTTCCTTTGATGGGTAGGTTTAGTGTGGGGGCAGTGTGTGTGTGTGTGTGTGTGTGTGTGTGTGTGTGTGTGTGTGTGTGTGTGTGTGTGTGTGTGTGTGTGTGTGTGTGTGATGGGTAGGTTTAGGGGCAGGGGATAGAAAATACGGTTTGTACAGTACAAAAATCATTACGCCTACGGAATGTCCCCATATGTCAAAAACAAATGTGTGTGTGTGTGTGTGTGTGTGTGTGTGTGTGTGTGTGTGTGTGTGTGTGTTCACTACTCACTGCTCCTAATGTGTGTGCACTAACTTGGATAAGTTAAATGCAGAGGACAAATTCCGAGTGTGGGTTCCCGTATTCACATCACTTTCATGCAAAATTCAATTCAATTTAAATTGTACTGTTTTAAACTTAAACATGAAAGAGCCGTATCAATATTAAGAACCACATCAAACCGAAAAGAAAAGTCCTCAGGCTCCCTCTCAGTGCACTCACGGGGGCAGGTGAGCATCTCTAAACCCTTAACTCGCGTGAATGAGCCTGTGATTGACAGGTCTGGCCCTCTAAGCCCCGCCCTCGTGGGCCGGCCTTGCGGAGCGATTATATTAACGCCGCCGGTGCACTCGGTTCTCCCATGAGGACTTTTTAACCCGATAGGAAGTGATAATTCATGTTTCCTTCATAGACTTCTGTCATTGAGCAGTAGAAGACAAACAGCAGAAGACTTGAATAAAAAGCTACCCAGTTTAGGCAATGAAGTTGGAGGTTTTCTCTGCGAGTCGCCTTGTGGAGAAGACTCTGGACCTGTGCAATGAGATGGATGTGAACGTGTCTTCCCCGCTGTCCACGGAGGAGGAATTGGGCTCGGATGGAGATTGTTCCGCCAACAGCCCGGGACCAAGTGCCCCCGTTTCGGACGGGAAGGCGAAACCATACACTCGTAGACCCAAACCACCATACTCCTACATCGCGCTAATAGCAATGGCCATTCGCGATTCCACCACCGGCCGCCTCACACTTGCCGAAATAAACGAGTACCTGATGAAAAAATTCCCGTTTTTTCGGGGCAGCTACACGGGATGGCGAAACTCCGTACGGCACAACTTGTCCCTAAACGACTGCTTTTTAAAAGTGCTCCGAGATCCCTCGCGTCCGTGGGGGAAAGACAATTATTGGATGTTGAACCCACACAGTGAGTACACTTTCGCGGACGGCGTTTTCCGCCGGAGGAGGAAGCGCATCAGTAAGAAGACTTCGGAGTCTAACGAGCCCCGGGACGACATTAACCGGATCACAGCGCGCGACGAAACGTCCAAGTTCTCCAGTTCGTTCGCCATTGAAAGCATCCTCAGCAAACCGTTCATGCGGAGGGAGCAAAGCGCGGAGGACGCGTGTTTTGGGAGCAGGCTAATGTTGACAGCTCCGCACTTTCTGCCCGTCGTTTTGGGCTATCCGCCGTCCCCAGTCGCTCATGCGCCCCAGACCGGATTCCAGGTCAGTTCTGAGGGGTCAAATGCCTTCCCAATCTACAGGTGTAACCCACTGGACGTTACTAACATCAACATATCAAATTGCCTTCCGGGTTTGGCGCACTCTCACACTACTACTGTCCAAGAGGCTGGATATCACCCGTTCAGAATAGACTCTCTGCTGTCATGACAAGGCAAATTAAAGACGCTTAAACGCAATTTCTTTGGTGTTTGACACACCGGTTATGTGCACTTTTCTCTGTTATGTGTTTAAGGCCTGTGTGTGTGTGCTTTTATTTCGTGATTTTCGAGCATGCACAAAGAATACACAATGCTGCATGTTTGCTGTTTAGGTCTGTTAATGCAGTGCGCAGTGTTTACTGATTCCATTTTCATTTCTTGTAAACGATGGCATAAACATGTCAATAATTATAGACAAAATGTGTATTTAAATGTAGTTTTGCTTCTTTGTAAAAATGTTATGGGTTGTAAGAGTTTCATGTAAATGTGTGATGGTTTGTTCAGAGCTGTGCTCAGTCAATGCAGTTTATGACTTTTCGTCAATAAAAGAAAACGAGAGAAATTAAGTATACAATCTTTATTTTCTGAAAGCATGTCTTGAGAGCAATTTTGCGTTTAAAAGATGTCTAATTGCCGTCCAAACACTGTAGGCTATAAAATAAGGCAAAATTTGGTTAAATTGTCATGGACGTCCTGTCATCAAGAACATGAACATGTCAAAGAAATGAAACCAAACATCTTGTAGCCAGTCTTGACTTTGCTTACATGATGGAATATCACAATTCTCAAACGACATGCAACCAAAGTCAAGGTTATTTTGGCTAGAAGGACTGTATTTGGTTTATCTATATAATTAACTGAGACGGACAAATGACGGCTATTGCTCGCTGTGGTCATTAGACTCTCTGTTTTCATCATTAACATGTTTTTCTCACAATGATTCTGATTTGCTGAAATAAAATCTGTTACCAAAGGCAAAGGCGCATGCAATCAATGAAAAAAGTTGGTTTGTATTTTGACTGATTTGATGTACGTTTTCTAAATATGAAACAGTTAAAGATTAAAGTTAAAGTTTATTAAAGATAATAAAATAAGAAAAAAATACATGGTCACGACAAATAGAATAGCCAATATAAATCGCCAATAAAATACTGATATGCACGCGCATGCATTATGCACAAGCATAATCCCAAACATGTTTATTTGAAACGATATGTGGCCCCGATAAAAACCTATAAAGGCTATACAAATTCTACAAATAGACCCTATTCAGCTCTCATTGCTTACGTTTCTCATAAAGAGAAGTCGGCTATACAATATTTTCTCATTCTCATAATGTAAAATTACAAGGCCTGTTAACTGATAAACATATCCTACATCCCAAAACGGTTTCTATTCAAATGAAAAATATAAGTCACTGACAGAAGCCACGCCCGCGCGCGCCCCCAAATAAAGGTCGAAGGTTGTCAAAGTTGGATTTAATGGGAACGCATTCCTTGCCATCCCATTTTCTCTGCTTCCAGTTCAATATCGATAATTAATAAACAAATGAATATCAATAATATAAAAAAATAAAATCGACGTTATAATAGCTATAATTAACATAGCCTAATATATATATATATATATATATATATATATATATATATATATATATATATATATATATATATATATATATATATATATATAAAGCGTAATTATTCGGTTGTATTATAAATGTATTATAGCCTATAGGCCAAGTATCTTAGTTCTAATCAAAGCTAATGAAAATGCGCCCGGCAATTCACAATAAGCTCCACATCAACGGGTCCAACACAAACACAAGTCAACGTTTTGAACGATAGACAATTTGCGTTGAAATTTGCCTCTATATAAATCAAACCACGAAATTTAGACACGCAGTTATTGCATATAGGCCTATATTTGAGGAAGACTCATCCATCCTGTTTTTAATGTTTCTTCTTTTTTCCTTTTTTAAAATTCTGTATAGTAGGCCAATAGTAGAACCCATAATCTTTTTAGAATATCATGAGGGGCTAAAACGTTTTGATCATAATAAAAAATATGGGCTAGAATTGAAATGATCAGAAAGTGTGTCACTTTTTACCAGTTTTCATCATATATATTTGCTGACTGAAAGCATAGCGTATACAAACGCTTGCAGATCACACAAATACTGCCTGTAATCTCAAACCTGTAAATATAAAACAAAATGACAAATGGGACGTATTGTAGGCCTACGTCACGTAAAAGATATAAATCATTAAATAGAATAGCTACAATAAAATAGGCCTAAACAACTTTTTCATTTTTGTAGCCTATATGTTATATGACCCGACATTATTTGTATTTGTATTGAGCTCGTCTGTAACATGAGCACGCTTTGCGCTGTCCGCGGTACTGAAGGAGGGTCGCCGCGTCTCATCACTCTCTCCTCGGGCACACATTTGGGTTGACAGGCCTGACATTTTCAGCTGGGAGTGAGGACTTGACTTTCTTTACTTAGGCCTATATATATATATATATATATATATATATATATATATATATATATATATATATATATATATATATATATATATCTATTTACCCCCTTACTCCTCAATGAATGAATGAATAAATGAATGAACAAACGAATAATTAATTATTAAATTAATTAACGAATGAAGATAATGTTTTGTTGTATGCATCAAAGCAATCAATCAGTAGGCCTGCAAAACAATACAGATGAGAGATGCTCCACGTTGATTGTATTTTATTGCACTAATTGCTATAAGATAAAATACTAGCTATAAGTTCACAATTGTGTGCATTTTTGTGGTTATGTCATGTATTTAACTCGCAAATTATGCATTGGTGTTTTGCTGGAAAGCTGTAAATGCGCACTCTTTTAAATGCTTAGCATTTAAGTGCGATGCTGCAGCCTGCAGGTGAACCCGCGGAATGACACACACCTGTTCACAGCTGCGGATTAACATCTGCAGGGCGTGCGCATTACGCCTGCAATCGGGCTATACACACACACAGAGAAACATACAGGCCTATAGCGGTGTTATCTACAGAAAATGCGTCAGGGCAAAAATAATTACAAATTAAAATATACGCAACACAACAATTTTATCAATTAGATTAGACTCGTGCAGTAAACACTGACATCCAAACAGGACCAGAGCCCTGTAAAGGTTCTCATCAAACGAGATCAGTCGTTTCCAACTCGCCGAAAAAAAGAACAGCAGGCTTCAAATAAACTCAGCGGTTCAGATTTCGAGGGATGATTTTTTTCCCTTTTTTCAGAGTGTTAGCTATATTCAGAGGCGTGTAGCGTTAATATAAATACATTAAAAATAAAGCAATCAATATGCCAGGAATGTTTAATTTTCTTAAAAAAAGAAAAACGTTCTTAGTGTCTCTAATAATTCATTAATATTCTCATTCTATAATTCCAATAATTTATAAATCGTTAATGCCCCTTTTCTGTAATAAATCAGAGGACACTTTGCGCCTAAATATTTAATATGTCCGGTGTAAGTATTATAGGGTATTAATGGGATAGGCTACGTAAAATGATTTGATACTTCACATCAGGCAAAAAAAAAATCATCTCAGATCAAAGGTTGTTTACAGTGAGTCAAGTCTGCAATGAAAATAGTTCAGTGAGTGTGTTTGCGCTCTTACGCGCGCGCACGCGCGCTCGCACACCCACACACACACACACACACATGTTGGTCTATGTGGTTTACAGGGACTCTCCATAGGCGTAATGGTTTTTATACCGTACAAACCGTACTTTCTATCCCCCTACACTGCCCCTGCCCCTAAACCTACCCATCACAGGAAACATGCTGCATTGTTTCTTTCTCAAAAAATCATCATTTAGTATGTTTTTAAGGCCATTTGAATTATGAGGACATTTGATATGTCCTCATAAACCACATTTATAGTGTAATACCAGTGTAATACCCATGTAGTTATACAAATTTGTGTCCTCATAAACCACATAAACAGGCTCACACACACACACACACACACTCATGGCGATGGCCTGTGTTCAAAGTGTCGTGCAGAGCTCGGTTTCCTCCAGAGCGGCCGCGGGTATCCGGGACTCTGCGGGGGTCAGGCGCGCCGCGGGCGGGGGAAACCCGGAGAAATACAGCTTATAGCGCGGGAACATGCTTTTATCCACATCCTCACGGTAAGTCTAAACCAGGGCATTGTTGATTCGCTTTGTTCAAAAGAACACTTAAAAGAGTTGGGTGATTAAAAGGGGAGGGGGAAAAGAGAGCGCGAGAGATAACATATCCGTGCTATTTAAGTAAAAATAAAAAGACGGCAGGAGCCATAATGCTGTCTGTTATGCCACAACATTACTTATAACAAACAGCAAACAAATTATATTCATTATAATTCAATAATATAAGATTTTAAACATTTAGAGGCTTATAAAATGTCCAACAGAGGGGCATTTCACACTCCGATAACACATCACAGTAGGCTATAGGATATATATATTTCAGATGCAGTTAATCCCCGAATTAATAAAGAAACAACTTAAAGACAGTGTATTTTAAATTTGTTGTAATGGCTATTTATGAATGAATGATAATTTATATTTAATTGATTTTTTGTAAAACATTAATGATAGACATTCAACATTACAGTAGCCTATAATTAATTAAAAGTTATCTTCAACATTTATTAGGTTACATTTTTTTATTTATTTAAGTGAATTTAAAACAAATCTTCACATGAACCCATTATAATAAATGCCTTATTTTCCTGTGGCCTTTATAATCACTGCACAGAAATTAAAAAAAAGTATAAATGAAATATAAATTAATCCTCATTAAAGCTACAATTTTCTCTGTTCTCTTTGATGAACATTAATGACAGAATCACAACAACTGTTTATTAGGCTGCTGTCACTTTAAGATCTGCCGGACATCTTACTTTCTCACAACTCTAAGTTTATTTAAGAATTAATTTAACTAATTTAAGACTGATATTATGAGAATACTTGACAAAATGGACAGAATTTTGGCATTATTGTGTGTTGTTTATTTAAACAAAGCACAAGCGCAGTCCCCCCCCCCTCTCTCTCTCTGTGTGTGTGTGTCACGACATTCCCAGACAGTGTGTTCTCTTTTGACACTTGAATGGTTTAAAAGCATTTGCATGAATAAGAGCGAAATTTGCTCCCAATAAATATTGTTGGTTTAACTTAAAAAAATAATTAAAAATTTGAGTTGATACAATGTAGAAAATTGGTTTAATACATAGAAACTCAAAATATAATTGTATCTGAACCACATAAAAATTCTGATAAATCATGAAAATAGCACTATTTGGCATGTTTCACTGCGTCATCAGAAATAAAACACACACAATTACCCAATATGCTACAAAATATTTTAGTGATATTTTAATGAAGGTTGTCGAATCTCAAAAATGTTCATTGTATTAACTCAAATGTTTAATTTCAATGCACTCAAAATTTGAAGGCAACCAGTTTACTAATTTTTTTAAAAACTTTTTTTACAGTGTAGCAAACACTATAAAATATGCTGGGTTGTTTAAACCCAATGTTGGGTCAAATATGGACTAACCCAGCAATTGGGTTGTTTTAACCATGCGGTTGGGTTAAATATTTGCTAAAGACAAACCCAATCGCTGGGTTAAAACAACCCAATTGCTGGGCTAGTCCATATTTGACCCAACATTGGGTTGTTTTTTACCCAGATTTTTTTTAGAGGTAGGCTAAAATATTACAAATATAATTTAACATTAATATTTGTATGCATTAGATGTTTACATTTAGCCTATGTTTCTACTGGTCTAAATGTAGACTGCTGTGACTCTTCTTTTGCTAGCGGAAGCTGTGGACGTCCAAATGGCTAATTGGCTTTTTCTTTAGTTAATGAGCGCAGGACTCGAGGGATGTGCTGTGGCCCCGGGCCCGTAAGCCGATACTGGAGCGCTGTGTGTGGCATCCAAAGCTCAAGACAGAGACAGTCTGCTTCCACTCGAGCCAAAGTCATTCCCCTCGCCTCTCTGATCACGGTCTCCTCATTTGATGGAATGATTTATTTATTTTAGTCCTGCTGCTAGGTTTATTAAAGCCTCTCACGCTCATTGAGGGCTTGATTGTATTGACTGCCCTCCAAAGCCATTAGAGGAATCCATCCAATTCATATTCATATTGCAAATGCAAATTCCACTAATATTGGCATTAGCCTTTCACTCAATTGATAAGCTAAGATGATCTTTATTAAAAAAATAAATAATAAATAATAATATAGGTCTATATATATAGCTCTGAAAAAAATTAAGAGACCACTTAACGTTGATTTCTCTAAACACTGTAAAACAAAAATGTTTTTAAAATTGTTTTAACTCATCAAAATAAGTTACTTTTTTTTAAATAAGTTATACAAGATGTAACTCATTTTTTCAAGTCAGTTTAACATAATCTAAGTTGAAATAACTTACACATCCAAGTCGATTGTAGCTACTTAAAATTGTCAGGCTGTGTCTTTTTTATTATTATTGATTTATTTTACAGTGTATGCTATTTGAATTCTATGAATTCTAGGCTATTATAAGGTATAGGCCCAATATTATTTTCATAAAGCATGCAACACTGACTGACTCATTCAGGCGAAATGACCAAAACATATTTTATACCTAAGTAGCCAGAAGTCAGAAGAATAAGCATGCTAAAGCCAGAAAGACGATTTTGATAATGCTGAGAGACGTGATGTTTGTTGTCGCGTAATAATAGATTGAGGGTCAGCTGATTTTGCTGGACAGTGTGCATGAGGCTCTGGAAATAGAGAGAGAGAGAGTTGAGTTTGCTGTGGGGGTTTGAGGGGGTGGGTGAGGCGAGGAAGGAGGAGCGATTTGAGTAGAGAAAGCCGGAGAGAGTTATTGAGTGATTGGCTGTCGAGTTTTGTTTAGTTGAGGCGCTGCACGAACCCAAGACTTTCCATTTCGTTCTCAAAAAGGGATTACAGCCAGCCGGATCAGCGCGGAGATAGTGACAGGAAAAGAGCCGCGGAAAAACATTAATAACGACCGCGAATGCGCGTATTACTTGGATATTTTCTCTCAAAAGCAGACGGATTTTGACCACAACTTTTAGCGCAAGGAAAAGTAGACACTTTCCTTGATACTGAATGCTTGAATAAAAGTTTTTGCGCTTATTTTCGGTTGTTTTCTTGATCTTCGTTATTGTTTTATTATTTCAATATTTCAATCTTTACGGGTTTTCTTGTACCATTTTTCTTCTGTCAAAGTCTGTCAACGAGTTGTGTTCGTACGTCAGAGCTTGGACAGATGACGACTGAAAGCTCCCACGGTCCACTGCGGTCAACGCCCCCGATGAGGACCAGTCCCGCGTCCACCGCGCCGCATCCCGGACTGATGAGCTCCACAGGTAGCTTGGAGGACCATGGCGCCGTGTCCAAGAGCAAAAAGACCAATTCAGGACTGCGACGCCCGGAGAAACCGCCCTACTCTTACATCGCGCTCATTGTGATGGCGATCCAGAGCGCACCGACAAAGCGACTCACACTTAGTGAGATATACCAGTTCTTACAAACACGCTTCCCTTTTTTCCGAGGCTCTTATCAGGGCTGGAAAAACTCGGTTCGGCACAACTTGTCTCTTAACGAGTGCTTCATTAAACTACCAAAAGGTCTTGGTCGGCCGGGTAAAGGACATTACTGGACCATAGACCCCACTAGTGAGTTTATGTTCGAGGAAGGGTCGTTTCGGCGAAGACCGAGAGGATTTAGGAGAAAATGTCAGGCCATGAAACCAATGTACAGAATGATGAACGGCCTTGGGTTCGGTTCCTCCATTTTACCTCAGAGCTTCGATTACCAAACTCCCACCGGGGCACTTGCGTGCCATAGCAGTGGCTACAACATGGACCTTTCTGGTAATGGTTATGAGTCAATAAGCAGCGGGCATCACGGTCACATATCCCCGAGCTCCAGACATGGCTATATGGCTAGCTGTCCAGTGCCCGGGAACGGAGACTATGGCGCGGAGAGCAACACCAGCCCAGTCCCGTCTTCTCCGGCAATAACGGCCGCGCTTGACGGTCACTCGTCGTATTCAGAGAGCACGGCACTATGGGCTTCTTCAAACTCTCCATACCTAAAACAACCGACTACCGTCTCGAGCAACTCGCCATCCACAGGGCAGCATCCCGGCATATTCACCTACTCTCTGGAGCAGGGTTATATGCAGCAAAGTGCGAGAGACAACACAGACATGTCAGGTAACGGCGAATAACAAACATCTAGATGCCACAATTTTTAGACTTTTTGGGGTAACAAATATATGCTACGCAGTTTTTCGCGTGCATATGACACGCTTTTGGGTAGGATGGGTGGTTCGTACGTAGGCTATAATAATACGCCATAAAGTGCACGCCAAAATGAGTTTTGGCGTATACATTCCACGACATTGCACACTCGTACTATTTATACGCATTTATGAGTGATCGGGTTGTGCTATCATATGCACACGAAAAACCGCGTACAATATGCACGCCAAAACTCATGTTGCCGTATATATTCCACGAGATTGCACACTCGTACAATTTATACGCATTTTCGTACAGTGTGTTTGTGACATGTTACATTGATTACTTAATATATTGTAACAAAAGTAATAACTAGATAAAGTTTGTAGACAAACCTTAAGTTGGCTTGAGAAAGCCTAGTCAGAAAGTTTTGTAGTTTTAAAATAGATAGATAGATAGATAGATAGATAGATAGATAGATAGATAATTATTTTAAATGAATCTCACTGGCTTAGAAATATAGCCTACACAGAATGGCAGTTTAATTGAGTTGCTTCTGGCAGTTTAAATTTTAATTTTGACAGTTGGATTTTGAACAGTCTTGGCTCATTTGAACATTCCGTCAGAGCAGGTCTTTGGAATTTTTCCGAGTTTAAATGGTAATTTTAGTAAAAGTCCGATCAGAAAAGGTATAGCAACCCGTGTCAAAAAAGTCTAGTCTGAGTTTCGTAGTTCTTTAGGAGTCGTGTATAGAAATGTTAGTCTCAGAATAATAATAATATTAAGTTTAAATAGCATTTGAGTAAATTGGCTCTCTCAAGCCAAGTTCATTACGCAACGGACCCCAAACTAAACCCTAATCCATAACCTCAACCCTATTATAAGTAAACTAAATATTGTTAATTAACATTACTCAATATTAATTGTGGCTATGATTATTATGATTAAAGTTTAACCCTACTTTGAAATGTATTTTTTACATGTTTGTAGCCAAAATCAAAAGCATGATAATAAAGATGCTCAGAATGTCAAAAGGTTTAAGATTATTATAAACTGCACAAAATGTTTTGAATTTTATTCATCTTGATTTGCAGTAGGCTATTATGACTCAAATACTTTTGCCAGATTCATGTAGGTCTAAGTTCGACCACATTGTTATGTGTGGGTTAGCAAACAACAAATTACGTTTATAATAATATTTATTATTATTGTTGTTGTTTTTGTTATTACCATCGGTTCAAAAAGCATTATATTTTCACGTAAATGAAAAATATGAAGAAAAATGTGCGAAGCACGTGAGAAACAGTCATTAACAAAATGAAAACGAAAAAATTAACTTGATTGAATATTGATGGAGAAAGATAATTGGTAAAAGAAAGTTGTTTTGATTACAAAACATTTATAGGCAGATGTGGAACATTTCACTTTACATGTGGGCCAGCTGATCAATATAAAATAAACAATATATAATATTGGATTTTATTTAATGCTTATTAAGTGTATGTTTTCCTCATTGTGCATTATGATCTGTTCCCAGTGGGAATATCGCGCTATCCGACACATTCATCCCCAGTCGGAGAACGGAAGGACTTCATGTTGAATTTTAACGGAATTACATCTTTCCATCCTTCAGCTGGTGGATATTATCATCACCATCATCATCATCATCGTCACCATCAGAGTATGCATCAAGACGTCAAACCTTGCGTGATGTAAGGCCGCTTTTCGCGGGGCAAGTTGCACAAAGATAAGCACTTGGATAACTGTGAGGTAAAGAAAACGAATGAAGGATTCATTATTTTGCACTCACAAAACGCTTGGAAACTGGCCTATTTTCCAAAAGCAGAACGAGCTGACCTCACTGCACCGAGCGGGCCATTTTATGTGCTGTTACATTTCAGTAGAGGTTGAATTAAGCACATTTGAGTATATTCACTTAATCTGTACAGAGCAATGCGATGTGTGGAAGTTAAATAAAACATGTCAAAGAAAGCTTGCCTGAGGTTTTTTGCCTGACCAATATCTATCTATCTATCTATCTATCTATCTATCTATCTATCTATCTATCTATCTATCTATCTATCTATCTATCTATCTATCTATCTATCTATCTATCTATCTATCTATCTATCACAATGTATAGGACATTTTGAGTCAAAAGTCCAAATGTCTGTTGTTTTCCATCAAAAAAAAACCAAATGCTCTTCCAAACTTAAACGTCTCCATCATATTTTGAAATATAGCGGTTATGTAAACAAGCTAAATATAAAATGAGTCAGTTATATAATCAAGGTAGCCTATTCATAAACAAAGGTTAGCCTATATTTTGGGGTCGCGACAATTATCACATTTTTATCACAAGATAATAAATAGGCAAAGTAAATAAAGATATTTTGCCTTCTTTGCGTTCATCATCGATTTTTTTTTCATTCATGCTTTTTTGATATATTTTTTTAATTAGGCTAGCTATTTTGTTGTGCAGACTTTATGTGCCTATACAGAAAATGACAGTTTAAATAAACTTGAAGCGAAATATTCACCAAGTGTGACAACCTCGGCCTCCCCATAGCCTATTACAAAGATAAAAATGTATCAATAAAAATATCAAATGAAATATGACAATATTGTGTATAGTAGGCTAGCTACCTAATGATGTAACATTTTTACTCTACAATTGGGAAAAAATAAAAATGACATTGTGTAAAACGATAGCCTTCCACTTTTCAATAAGGTTTAATTTGTTAACATTATTGTCAGCTATAAATTACAATTATCAATAGCATTTAGCCTATATTAATTAGCCTATAATGTCAATCTTAACATTTACTAATAGCCTACATTTTTAAGATCAAAAGTTATCGCCATTAACATTAGAATGCAGTGTGAACTAACATCAACAAGGTAAGCCTAATCAATAAAGAATATATTTCTTAATCATGTTAATTAGCCTAATGCCTAATGTTAACAAACGAGACCTTATAGACTCTTTTAAAGCGTTACCATCATTTAAAATAACTTAGTTTACAAGTCCATGTCCATCTACGACGCATTTACGTTAGGCTAGCCTTCATATGTTTTATAAATGTCTTCCAATTTTGAAAATTAATCTTCCTCTTGGCCAGTACGATAAATTAGGCAAAACGTGTTAATTCGAATAACAAGGATATTTTCAGTAAAACATTGTAATAACACAAAATATTTTTAAAAAAAATTCCCGCCGCAAAGCAACGGACATAATTCATTTAGCCTATAGCTCTAACGCAGCAGTAGCCTACCACAAGGAATGCGAAAGATACAAGTGAACGAATGCTGTTTTTTCCTGACCTTCAGGAAATGTATTACCGTGAGAAAGTCAAAAACAAGTTCAATTCATTTCAGATAGCCTACTATTTGTGTGATTGTTGGTGGTGCGGGCAGTCGAAGCTTTTAGGCGGTCATCCACCGCCATCTATCGGTGACTAGCCTAGCTCCACTCGACGCCTGTGAAATACACGCGAAGACTGCCAGTATTCTTCCTGACTGAATAAACAAAGCGGCATACCTGAGCGAATATTTGGAGAGGATAACAATGCGACATTTATAGTTAGTAATAAACACGGATTCATCACAGCTTCATTCATCCGCATCAATCGCACTTCACACACTTCTTCAAAACAGCCATCTTCCCAAAAAATACAAAGCCTCATTTATTGACGCATACTAGTCTGGAGGTAGCCCATTTATATAGGCTAGAAAAGAAAAATAACCTGCAAAGACGGTGTAAACATCGACTGAAAGAACCACTAAAGTGCAATTTAGGCCTATATATGAAATGGGATAACTACTGTAAAAAATAATAATATGATCAGTTATGACAACATACGTTTTTACTTTAACTCATCAAAACTAGTTAAGCTAATTTAAACCTTTTTTAAATACAATATTCAACTCAACTCTGTAAGTTGACATGACCAAACAACCAAGTAGCCTATATGTAGCCTACTTACTAAAAATGTAAGACAGCAACTAAATATTGTAAGTAGGCCTAGTTTTTTTAATCAATTATTATTTTTTTTTTTTTTACAAAATGGACCGTAGCCTATTCATTCAATATTGTATATTATAATTAGTCAAATAAAATGAAATTTAAATGGAATAGTGTGACATCACGACTCAACATACTTTTGGTTTCAGTGGCTACTGACAGAAAGAGCACATTCAGGTGAGCATCATGTCCAGCAGCTCAATCAAAGAGAGAAAACCAAACGAGGACTGAATTCATTTGGGCTTGCAGTTTCATGCTCTCTTTCATGAAAACTGAGCACCAGATGTGTTTCTAGAGCAAAGAGTTCATTGCTGATTGACTGTTAAACAAAGACACATTTAAGGTCCTCTGGACTCAGGGCCTTTTGTAAATGATGTGCCTTGCACAATACAATCAAAATTTAATTCAACAAATCAGCTTTCAGTGGTTGTTTTCTCTCTCTCTCGTACCAGTGCATTGTTCGCTCCGATTTACATTATAAACATAGGCTATTTGATTGGTCATTTTGAAATTATGTATGCAGAACTTTTTATAATGTACAACAGATTTAAAGGACATGTACAAGGATTTGTTGATAGAGAGAAAGCATAATCTGGGATGAGTAGAATGACTTTCATTAAAGAGAAGACTTGCATTAGTCAGCGCATGTGTTTTAGCTCTGCCATATTTAGTTCAAAGGCCTCATATGAGACAGAATCTGCTGTTGTGGTGGTGGATGGGGAGCAGAACAAAAAGCTCAAATCAGGACAAACCAGCAATGCATTTATTACCATAACCAGTTGCCATTTACTACAACTCACATATTTGATGAGCACAGACTAAGAAACGGACATTATAATAATACTATCCATGACATTTTTGATTTTAAAATGTCATAACAGTGCTAAAGTAAAAGAGCTGATTCTTTTCCGTGCGTGCTTTTTAATGAAATAATGATCTTATCTTCATAGAGGGTGTGCTCCCCCTAGCGGACACAGCCGAAAGCGTGTCATCGTTATTTTTAGGCTATGTTATTTATTTTATTTTTCCCGTGTAAATTAAAAAAAAAATTATTTGACTAATATCGATATCTGATTAGGCCTATCTTAAAAGGCAGTTGTCATGAGCAATGCACTCTTAATGAGTGGGTCATATATCAAGACTTTAGTGGGAATTAAACGAAATGCATAACTGTATTATTATTGATATCTGATCTGAATACGGTTTCAAAGCGCAATGTATTATATAGTAAATTAAGTAAAATAATATATTTACCCAACAAGCAGGCTACCCTATATAAATAAAGCACAGCCTATTATCCTGCTCATTTTTTCATGTCAACATTGTTCAGACTTTAGAGCATTTTTGTTGTTGAAAAATTATATTTTATTCACGTTATGCTATGTCCTCATAAGCGGACACCAGGACTTGTTTTAAAAAATAAAATGACGTATAATGATTTGAAATCACATGATTTTTGTCATTCACCAAGCAATTTTTAGGCTTTAGGATTTTAAAACAAACTATGTTTAAAGATAATTGTAGTTGATATACTCTTTTATTTTATGCAATATGTGGGCATAATGGCCATAAATATGTTTTCCCATAATGCAATGGGTCTATACACTGTCTAATTTGCATATTAATGTGTTATTGGAGCAACATGTGATGAACAAACAGGTGTAATAATGGGAGTAATTGTTGGCAACATTTTCATAATAATATCTAATGTTGTATAGGAACATTGATGTGTAATTGTTTTCCATATTCACTTGTTGTGTCTACCAAAATCTGATAAACACCCCAGTGTCCTCTACTGAGCACATTAAATGAATGCCGTTTTGTAACAGAAAGTCATATTTTGATAAAAAAAAAACATAACACTTTTCTGAGATGTGATTGTGAACAAATCAGATTTAAAACATAAAAAAAATGATATTTCCTAAATATGACCATTCTGTAGCCTATTTTTTAAAAGACCAATGAGTTGTTGTATCTCTGAAAAGCCCTGAATGAGCTCTTTACAGGTCATCCAAACTTAAGACTGCACTCTTAGAAGATAAGGTTCTATCGGCGCTGTGTATTTGGAACCCATAAAAGGTTCTAGAGCCCTTTTATAAGGGTTCTATAACCAGGAAAAAGGTGCTATATGGAACTTTAAGGGGTTCATTTATTATCATTTGTTTTGTCCTTTCCGGATTAAATATTTCATATTATTGACAAACATTTCACTGCATTATTAGGGTCTATTCAAATGCATTTATGAATGGATGTGAATGATCACAAAATTCAAGATATGGGGGTTAGAAAATGTACATATTTATCTTATTTTATGTAGGCCTAGTTAATCAATATCACACGGAAAGTATAATTTCAGTTTTCCTCCTTCAAAAATCAGCATGATTAAAATGTGTTACTACAACAGTTTAATAAACAATCATTTAATTACAACTACAAAATGTTGCAGAATAATGTAATATGAATGAATAATAAAGAACCTTTGTGCCAAACAGGTTCTTTCTTTTCATTATAGAACCTTTAAGCATAAAAGGTTCCTTGAAGCTGAGTAAAGAAGCCTAAAAATGCTGGGTTGCTGGTCAAATATGGACTAACCCAGCAACTGGGTTGTTTTTTAACCCTGCGGCTGGGTTAACTTTTTGCTTAAGACAACCCAATCGCTGGGTTAGTCTACATTTGACCCAACATTTTTGTTTTTTACCCAGAATTGTTTGTGTATGGTTCTATAAAACCCTTTTTTCCCAAAAGTGTGACTCAAATACACTGTAAAAAATTTCTAGTGCTTTCAACTAATTATTATTTAGTAACTAGTTCCACAGATATTTTACGTTCACTCAATTTCGTTCTAGAAATTGTTACCTGAATTAATATTTTTTAATTGGCTCAAACTTGACTTCAACATTAAAATGTACGTTTGCTCAAACTATTTTTATAATTAATTCAACTAAAAAGTTTTAATAAGGGGTTTCATTTTTAAATGGTTTTAATTGTTAGAAATTGCAGTGGTGGAACTAGTTATAGCGAGAATAAAAACAAATTAAAGCACATTGTATCATCTGCATTTATAACATTTGTCATACAAACAATACCTTTTCATAAGAATTAATTTCAAATTTCTTTAAATAATAAAAAATGACCAAAGCCCATGTCACTTTTCTATAATGTCTTTAATGCACCTTTAGTTTTGAAAATACACACACAGTCAAAGTAGATACAGTGGAGCATTCTTGCTTCTTGTCAGTGTTTGAGCTGGAAAAGGGATAGTTCACCAAAAATGAAAATTCTGTGCTCATTTATTCGCCCTCATGTTGTTCAAATACTGTATAATTTTCTTTGTTCTGCTGAACACAAAATAAGATATTTGGAAGAATGTTTGTAACAAAGCAGACAGAGCAACCATTTACTACCATAGTATTTTTCCCCCTACTATGGTAGTGAATGGTTGCTCTGTCTGCTTGGTTACAAACATTCTTCCAAATATCTTATTTTGTGTTCAGCAGAACAAAGAAACTCATACAGGTTTGGAACAACATGAGGGTAAATGACAGAATTTTCATTTTTGGGTTAACTATCCCTTTAAGAAGAACTGACTGACTGGCTTGGATGAGAAACTTTGCAACGAGTCAGCATCAATGGATATCTTGGTCACACCCTGTTGGAGAAAGAAAGAGAAAAATTAAATAATAATAAATAAATAAAAATTATATTCTTTATACATTTTATCAATATTAAGAATTTACTTCCATGTGTGACTAAACTAAAGTTTAGAATTCGTACCACTTGTGAGGACGATGAAATGAGCTCCATTTTATGATAGTATTCGTGGTTATGTTGTTCCCTTAATTTACGGGACAATTTCAAAAGTTGGAACGCGAAAAAAATCACATTCAACACAACCACGTAACCCTAAATCAGTGGCGCAAAAAGTGGGTATGCGCTATATGCGGCGCATAGGGGCGCAGCACCTTGGGGGCGCCAAAGCGGCATGGTATAATTTTTTTTTTTTTTTTTATTCTCTAAATGTAGATGCTGTTGTGCGTTTCTAAATCATTTCTGTATTTCCTCAATATTATATAACATTTTAGAGGACTAAAAGGCTAGAGTAGGCGCCCTCATAAGATTCCATAAAATAATTTGGGATAATAATGGAATCTCGCGAGTGGGCGCGCCGCCTCGCGGGGATGCCGGCACCCCGTGAGCGCGCTGAGCGAGCAGCAGTACAGTTGTCATAGTACTATACGCAAAGTTGTTGAAAGATGGATAAAGCAAAAAAGCTGTCGGGGGCTAAAAATAGAAAAAGAAAGAGGGAAAAGGAGATGGCATGTCAGTGGATGCGACAGCAGCTTAACAAGTGGATGGTGAAAGGCAACAGGTAGGATTTAAAGTGTGGCGTCTGTGCTTGGAGGCTTGCACATATTCATGTTAACAGACCAGCTAGCGTTTGCTAACACTAGGAATGTAGCAGCCAAATGGGGGATTCAATTGAGGCTAGTTTATATGCAAAACGAGGTTGCTGAGCTAAAAACTGGAAAATATAAGGTAGCAGGCCATGTACAATAAATTACATAAATTTGGAAAACAACTAATGCAAAATAATTACTGGTAAATATAAGGAAGCATGCACAATAAATGACTAGAAGCTGGAAAACATAACTTATGCAATATGTCTGGTTTACCATTGAATCATTAATAGATTTTGTTTTAGATCTCTTTCTCTCTTTTTAAATGTCTGTTCTATATATATATATATATATATATATATATATATATATATATATATATATATATATATATATATATATATATATATATATTTATGTCTGTGTGTGTATGTGTGTCTGCCATATTTGTACTTTTTAAAATCCAAAATGTGAATGTAATTTCAACAGCAGCACAACCTTACTGCATAATAGTTGTCTTAACTGATGCCATCACTAGGCTGATTTAAGAATTGAATTTAGGCTGCTATATTTAACAGTGAGTTCATTTCATTCAGGTGTGAGGATGGTGGATCAGGAAAGACAGGGGAAGGAAACAGGTAGGTCTAACATTAGGTGGAAGTGTAGGGGGACCACTTGATACCAACAGATTAATTTCTTAATATTATTAGTATGGAAAAAGTAATATGGAAAATCTATTACATAATGTTTGTTTGACAATATGTCTTAGTGGAGAAGAACACAGGCAAGGAATAAAAGAGACAGACATGAGGTTGGCGATGGCATCCAGTAAAGATCCGACTGATAATGTTAATGTTTGTCAATTTGTGACTGTTTTTTAAATTAACATTGTTAACAATATATATGCACACACTGTATAATTATGGTTGGCCTACAGTGGCTGATATACGTTATATACGTGGCTGATATACGGGGGGGGGGGGGGGGGGGGGGGGCAAAATTGTTGCTGCATACCCCTCTGGCACTGGGTAGTTGCGCCCCTGCCCTAAATAGCGTACATTATTTGGCCTACATTAAGTTACACGTTTGACATGTTTCAGTAAATTTGCACGTATAAAAATCACCACAGCACCTTGGCCTGAGAGAAAGTTTGTCTGACACAAAAATAGCACACAACACGCTGAGATTAAATCTAAAATACATTATATAGTATTATAGTTTAAAACTAAATTATGTATTATTACTTAAACATGGTTAAAGACCACATTAACGTAACGTAAATCATTTATTCGATGAGGAGTGAACTTGAGTAGACATCACTTAACGTTAGGCCTAAATAATCCCTATTTCCCTTGGATATATTTACTTCTAATTTACTTCTTACTTCACTTCTAACGTTAAATATCCACACAAGCCTAATATGTTCGACATATTTGTCTGCAGTTTAATCATTAACACTTACCTAACGCGTGAACTGCATCCTCAAAATTGCTGCTGCTGCCTCTCGGTGAACCTCGCGAAGTCATTTGATCTGTATCCCTCCGCGGATCAAAGTACTCCAGAGATTCTTCCGCGAAATCAAACGAGCAATACAGATCCTTTCGCGTAGTCAAACAAGCTCTTGTACGTATTCATTAAAATTAGGCAGATTAAATGCCACAATTAACTACATATGTTCATGAATTATATATGTATATTAAATATGTAATATGTAAGTGTTGTAGGATCCATCTTCTCATTATAATGCAGATAGGGCCTACCATAATAAACAAAACATCGAAAATACTGTATAATATCTAATTTCACAAATATTGTTCTGATATAGGCTATTTTATCAAATGTTTCTAACAGCCCATTTCAACAGCACAAACAAAAATCTATTTACCATAGTAAAATATTGTGTTGGCCATAGCCTACTTTTATAAAATTTTGACTGGATTTGCGTTTTTTAGTCCAGTCAACATGTGCAATTCTAAATGTTAACTGGATTTGAAAATATCAATTCATTTAATGTTTTTCAAAGATATTTCTGCAGACTTAATACAATTAGTCTTCTTAACTAAGCACAAGTAAGAAAATTAGTTCAACATATATTTTTTTGCTCTTCCAACATTTTATTAATTGGAGTTTTTAGAGTGTATAATAATGGTGAATATTGCGATATTAGCCCTTCGGATCTTTTCCACCAAACTTAGCATATAAAATAAACACACCCCCATTTCCTACACACTAAAAAATTCTGAGTAAAAAACAACCCAGCAGTTGGGTTGTTTTAACCCAGTGATTGGGTTATCTTAAGCAAATATTTAACCCAACCACAGGATTAAAACAACCCAATTGCTGGGTTAGTGCATATTTGACCCAACATTGGGTAAAAACAACCCAGCATTTTTTAGATTGCCCTCTCCGTTTTGGCGTACCCGTGGTATTTGTACCTGCATCTGATCCCTGATCTGACCGCTTCGAAGCTCTCTGCAGCTCCTTCCGAAATATTCCCCGACGCTCGCTCGCTCTTGTTGACGCTTTATTTTCTTGGCCCTGTCGTAACTTCCTGATTTCCATATATGGACTGCACGCTATGACAGTGACGAGCAGAATAATGATTGACAGACGGCAAAGGCATCAAAGGCTCTCTGATTGGCTACAGCTAAACACATCATCTGAGATCGAAAGGGAAAAGGTTTGTCATCTGCATCTCGCTCGCGCTTTTGACACTTTGACTTCAGACTATAATTTTACACAAAACAACTGCAGTGACGCTCAGGACTCGAGGCTTCACACACCTCATGCTGCTCGTATGCAGCTGGAGCATTCCTCTGAGTGCTTTGGCTGATTGCATCCCTAACCCATTCGCTGTAGTTAACCGCATTGTTTGAAGAAGTGTGTGTGTGGTCTCGCCTGTTCGCGTGCAGCCGGACATCTGTGGACCAGCGCAGCTTCCCGCGCTGCCATCCTCAAACGCAGGAGGAGCACCAGAGACAGATTCATACTGCATGCTTCATTTGGCACCATTATGCAACCTGCTGACCTTATGAATGGACCATAAAATTAATAAACACCATTTGTACCATTTATGCATTTGATAAAACAATGCCATCCAAAGCTCTAAATAATTTGGCCCCTGATTATCTCCCGGACCTTCTTCACTCCTGTTCGCTCTCTGAGATCATCTAAGGCAGAAATATGGTCTCTGTTCCAAATATCAAGAAGAGCTCTCCTGAGGGGCTTTAGTTGCGCAGCTCCCAACTTATGGAACTGTCAATTTCCCAATTTAATGTTCAGATAAAAACACATCTGTTTAGATTAGCTTTTTTGATTGACGTGAAGTTGTGTTTTGTTTAATTTTTAATATCTTGTTTATTTTATATTTTGTTTGTACGGTGTCCTTGAGTGTCCTGAAAGGTGCCTTTAAATTAAAGGTACTATTATTATTATAGGCTTAAAAACAGGCTACATTATATATATAACCTATATATATATAAATCTATATATATATATATATATATATATATATATATATATATATATATATATATATATATATATATATATATATATATATATAGTGTGTGTTATATATATCGCTGGTTGATATTAACTAATGGTAGATCATTTAAAACGAACCAATATTTAAATGTTTTTTTGTGTTTTTTTTTTTTTTTTTTTTTTTACAATTGTGAAACAGGTGTTGCCAAATGATTACCCCCTCGTTTAAATCACAACCCGATTCCCTAATCCTTACCCCACCCCTAATCCTAACTCCACCCCATAACTAACCTTAAACCCCCATATTCCATGGTAAAATATATTCCAGACTTTTCTAGGGCCCTCTCTCCCCTTGGGGCTCTGGTCATCAGTAGGCTGCTGGTTTTACCAATATGGGGGTAATAATTCGGCGGGGGTCGGAATTCGTCATAACACCTGTTATAACCCATGTCATGGGAATATGCTATGACTGTTATTAGAAAACATATTACCCAAAATGGGTGCTTCTAGAAAATGGCCACAAGGAGGCGATCAAAGACAGAAGCACGTTTAGCAGGTGAATTTGGCCAACCTACAACTGACGCGCTGCTTATGTGGCTCGATGCTCCTCCTCATTGCATTTAATTGAATTACTCGCTTTTTAAATAAGCTAAACAGCAGAAATTAATACAAGGAAGAATAATTTCCAAGTGAAAAATATGAGCTAGGAAATTGTAACCAAATTGTAATTGTAACCGAGTAACCATAACATTAGGCTACAAGGATTGGAATTAATCAGAAGGCCTAATTGATGAATTGATTTTTTTCCCGTTGCTTTGTAAAATGTAATTGTTTTATTTGGTACCGAGGCCTGTGATAGGCTATTACAGCCTATTTGGCAATTCGTGTCTTTCATTAAAAAGTAAATTTAAGAGCAAATAAAAAAAATAAATAGAAATCAATAAAAAACTATTTTTATTGTTGATCATACAAACATGTCATAGCCTACTAATTATTTCTCTTTGTTTTATATTGCTGTCATTGATAATGGTGTTTTAGATTAATTTAATATTTTATTATAGTAGCCTATTTTTATTTAATATTTGTATTATTTTGGCAAAGAGAATAACAATTTTATTTCGTTTTTTCCCCGTTTCTTTCTGTTTCAATTATTTCTTCTCTATTTTATAGGCCTACTAAATACTTTACAACATAAAAGCAAGTTACACACTTTAAAATCTTCCCTTCATTTTCGTTGAATATGTCACAAGGTGCGACTTCTCGATGGAAACCTAAAGCTATTTTTAACTGGGAAGACAGATTTTAACACTTAATGGAAACTAAAAGCAGCAATGAAGTGTGAGCAAACGCACTGACAAAGAATAACTGAAGCATGTCTGGGTGGCTTTTCGTCGACCTACAACCCAACAAAGATTGGTTAATTTACACCTTTTGGCCTGCAGAGCTTTTGCTCTGCTCACATGCAGTAGTACATTTGTTTCTGAAAAACAAACATCGCTTTACTTCAGCCCTCCAGCGCATATTAGTGGCAAATGATTGAAATGAATCCTGACATACATGAACGAAAACACAGAGTCATTCCTGTTTGACGGACAGGCGGCAACCCAGTCAAAACTTTGCGCATATTAAAAATGTGTTTTACCCTAAGTAGGCCTATTTAATATTGGCCATATAGTATAATACATAGCCTAATATATGTCATTTATACCATATTTCCATGACAGTAGATATCAGCCATTCTATTCATTTCACTTCATAAGTAGGCTAGCCTTTTTCTGTCAACATTTCTACGCGTACCGTGTGTTTGCGTCTCCCTTATCCTTAACTGAAGGGTAGACTATATGCCCATACCCAGAGGGAAAGGTCTCCGGGTACAGTCTCTCCACAAACAGCTCCAGAGCGCTTATTGGTCGTGAGATGAGATATGGGAGGAGCGCTCAGCGAAGCCAAAAGGCAGAATTGGTAATTCGGTGAAAAAGTCCCTGTGAAGTGACGGATGCGGGAAGTTCACAGGTTTTCCCAATCCACTGCCTTCTCCTCGAACGACATTTGCTTGCGCAGCAAAGACTTGAAAATCAAAAACTTTGGATGAAAGTCTTTAGGCAAGAAACTGAAGGAAAAGTTTGACTTTGGAATGCTTTGATTTTTTTTTCTCTCTCTCGAAGTGAATCAAGACGTCTGCCTATTTTTAAACCTTTTTTGGGCGCATTGGAGAGAGGGGTACGATGCAGGCGCGCTACCCCGTGTCTAGCCAAAGTCCTCTAGGCGTAGTGCCTTATATCACCGGGGATCAAGGCTTTTACCGAGCCGCGGCCGGTGGTGGATATACCGGTATGCCCGCGCCGATGAGCATGTACTCTCACGCGGCTCACGAGCAATATCCCGGTGGCATGGCCCGCGCATACGGCCCGTACACCCCCGCACAACAACCAAAAGACATGGTGAAACCACCATATAGCTACATCGCGCTCATCACCATGGCCATCCAGAATTCATCCGACAAGAAGATCACACTAAATGGAATCTATCAGTTTATCATGGAGCGCTTTCCATTTTACCGGGACAATAAGCAAGGCTGGCAGAACAGCATACGGCATAACCTGTCGCTCAACGAGTGCTTTGTCAAGGTGCCTAGAGATGATAAGAAGCCCGGTAAGGGCAGCTACTGGACTCTAGACCCGGACTCGTATAACATGTTTGAAAACGGCAGCTTCTTGCGACGGAGGCGCCGCTTTAAGAAGAAGGACGTGCTGAGGGATAGAGAGGACCGGGACAAGGGCAAGGACAACCCGGGGCAAGTGTGCGAGCAAGACGCCCAGCAGCCGGTGAAGCTCCGGGATATTAAGACGGAGAACGGGGCCTGCACGCCCCCGCTTGACAGCACTCCACCCCTCAGCACGGTGCCCAAAACGGAGAGTCCAGACCGGAGCGGTGGGAGTGCGTGTAGCGGGAGTCCTCAGGCCTTTAGTATGGATACAATCATGACGGGACTCCGAGGGTCGCCGCAGCATGCGGCTGAGCTGCCGGCCTCCCGCGCCGCTTTACCGGGCTCGGTGTCTCTGACCTACTCGCCGTCCCCGCAGCCCGCACACTACAGTCCACCCTGCGGCCAGCCCGCCACTTATCACTGCAACATGCAAGCGACGAGCCTGTACACCGGGGACCGCGGGGATGACACTTTACCGGAATACACAAACACAACAAGCGCCTCCTCTATCTCACACCCGCACCAGAGCTCGAGCCAGGAGAGCCAACATTTGCAGCAAAATCGACTCGCACCCTGGTACCTAAATCAGTCCGGTGAGCTGGGACACCTGAGCGCGAGCTATCCCGGGCAGCAGCAGAACTTCCACACGGTGCGCGAGATGTTCGAGACGCAGCGGATAGCTCTGAACAGCTCTCCGGTAACCGGAAGCAATAGCTGTCAAATGGCTTTCCCGTCCAGTCAGCCACTCTACCGAGCATCCGGAGCCTTTGTATACGACTGCAGCAAGTTCTGACCCCCCCAGAAAAGCGTTATGAATTTCAGAATTGTTTAATATATAGCTATATATTCGTATTATTTCCCATGTGTTTGTAATTTAAGGAAGCCATTAGGTCAGTGAACTCGGGCTGATATGCGAGTGTGTGTTTGGTAAGTAGGATAATCCCGCTGCACATAAACATTATCTCTCCCTGCTCGTCCATCAAGAGAGATTCAAAGCAAATGTGTTAATTTATTTCATGTAAGAGCAGGTGGACCAACTTCGCAAGGAAATGTCTTAAGTATTTATAATCAATTCAGTATAGAAAGGTAACGAGTGTACAACTGAGTTACAGTTTTTTCGTATACTTTTTTGAAAATATCTAAAGTTGCTATTTGTTTAATAAATTGTTGGAGTTAAACTCTCGAGTGATTTATCGATTTGTAATGCCTGTTGTCAAAGCTTGTTATTGATTAGAGGCCACCAAAAGCTCGGGACCTTTTTACATTTGTGTAAAATGTCCACCTAAAAAACATCTAGCTCTTAATAAGGCACTCTTTGGACAGGGGTGGGTTTGGGGGTCAAAGGTTTAAAAACATCTGGAAATCATTTTTTTTTCACTTACGCGTGCGAGGAATCCTTACATTATTCATTTAAAAAAAAAAAAAAAAACGCATTCACTAATACTTAAAAACACAAAAGTATATTATTATTATTAATAACAATTATACATATGCTTTACAAAAAACAAACAATTACAAATGATGCGCTATAATGTCAAAGTTTAATCGACAGATTCTTGTCCGCATTTCTCTTACTCATAAAGCGTTTTTTTTAAATTATCGTTCTTTGTGTTCCTGTTTCAAAACTAATATTTTCAAGAAAATTATATGATTTGTATGGTGTTTTCATTTGTAAGATTTAATATTATAAAAGATCATTTTATTGAGATGCAGTCGTTTAATTGAGCGTTTTTACTCAACTAAAAGCGAACTGCTCTTTTGCAATCCTGTGGAATGTAGTCCAGCATTGTCTTTGGTAGACGTTTTCATTTGTAAACACATCATAGATTAAACAGCAGATGAAAGAACTGCTGTAGGCCAGAGCCAGCCATGTTAAATATGGCCTTGATAAATCAATTGATTAATTCAGCAAGAGCCTCCAAACAAAAGCACTCGATCTGCGCTTTGTTGATATCATCTCCATTGCCTTTTTTACATACTATAGGCCTAAATGGAAAACAAACACATATATCATAGCCTATAGGCCTATGCGGAAATATGTGTCAACTCAAGACATGGTTTATCATTTTTTAGCGTAAAACGATTGATGACTTTTCTTGTTTTGATACATATTTAGCAATATTTAAACATGCTGATGCGCACGGCGAGCTTTTTGCAATCATCCGCGTGTATGTATTTGCTGATAAACCGGCCTCGGTCACTACATTTTTGTGATTATGTTAGGCTAGATTAAATAAGGTCTGTGCATGACCAGTCACGGTTTGAATAGGCCTCAAGTGCAAATCCACAAATGAGCAGAAACAGAGGGAGAGAGATGGGGAAATGAAGAAAGAAAGCGTCATGTCTCCGTGCATATAGCCAGGTCAGCCCGAGGCGATCTGACTGTGTATGAAGGGCTTAAGTGGCAAATGCATCACAGGTGCGCGCGGCCAGTGCTCGGGCTCGTGCCAGTGAAAAGGTGTCTTTGTTGTGATCAGTTGCGTTTTTTAGGGGTGAGTGGCGCGCGAGGGGAACATGATATCCAGCACAGAGGGCCTTGAGCTATTAACGCAGCACGCTTTAAACAGATGCAGAGCTCATAACATGCATTAGAGAAGTGTGATTGCTTATTTTTAATATTTCCTGTGTGATATATTTTTTACATTTCCACTTAGATAAATGCAGGACAATCTGTCCGGTTGATGTTCAATTTTAAGTGCGTTTTTATGGGTTTGCTGCTAATAATTGTAGGTCAACCGTTTGTGCTAAAAAAAAACAACAGTTATTTAATTATAAGGTAATATAGATGTAGCCTATAATAATTATTTGTATTATATAGGCTATAAACAATGAAAGGCTACTATAAATGCACAATCCAAACTTAGGCTATTTAATATTTCTAGATTTGATATTTGAATTCATAAATCTATGACCAACAGCAATGTAAAACTATAAATGGTTTGATCGGGCAAACAGCAAAATAATTATAACTCTGAGGCCTGCGTTACTCGGGCCTAAATCACACACACACACACACACACACACACACACACACACACACACACACACACACACACACACACACACACACACACACACACACACACACGAATGCTGTAGTAGCCTAAACATAAATGCTAAATGTTGTTACAGTATATTAATTGAACTCTTTCTGATTTTTTCATTTTTTTCTCTCACAATTTGAGCAAAAAAAGATGCAATAAAAACGCACCTGAGGCAAATGAGGAAAGGCCCTAAAAAACCCCAGCATAATCTTACAAAAAACATAGGATATTATCTTATAATGCCACACATAAACGAATACTTTTAATATAATAGGCATAATAAATTCAAGCATATTTAACAATAATTCAGAACCTTGTAATCAATCATAATCAAATATCTCGCAGCGCTCCTAAAGACGAGTGTTCCTAAACGAGGGTAACCTTCACATTTTAAGATCATTATAATGAGTTTCAATTAATTTGTCCAATTCCGATTTCCAAATGTAACTTTAAACATATAACGCCGTGGACTGTAAGAAAGGTCGAGAGGATTATCAAGGGCAATCTGCGTGACGAGGAAAAATAAACACGAGAAAAATAGTGGAATGCCTCGAAAAGGTGGATTTAATTATTTTCTTCTGCGTGCAAAAATCTCAAAGGGTAAAATTGTGAGACGAGAGTGATCCAAATGCTTGTAATGCTTCAATGACAAAGCAAATAATTCCTGCTTTTCCAACATATAATCCAGAAACAAAAACAATACCGGAGAAGATGTGAGACTGGTTATGAAACTGAGCAAATCCATAAAAATATAATAAAATAGCAACATCAATTTAATATGATATCTAGCTAACAATATAAAATATAAGCTAACAACAATTAATTGACATTGGCTAATTCAGATAAGATACACCGCTTCTCCACCAATGGGTTTTTAGTATTTGATTATTAAACATCTTTAATACAATTCATTTCATGACTTTTGGAAATCTAGTAGCCTATTTGCAGAGATAATTAACTCTTTAAACGTGTTGAGCTGTTATTGACGGTTTCCAACAGAAGACAATAAGGCACTCTTTGGACAATAAATTATAACTAGGCTACTAATAAATCCAGAGACTTAACAATGTTAGGCTTTCCACGTCCCTTAAAATTTTATGATACTTTAATTCATTGGTTCAATTGAATTTCACGTTTCCCACTGCTTTTACGGGAACTTCAGCAGGGCAGAAAATACCAGAAATTTCCCCGCTCAAGCGTAAAAAATAAATTCACCGGGAAATATAACGTAGTTAGTGGCGGTGCACCTGTGTGTGGTAGAGCTCGCGACCCTAGCCAGTGGAAAAGTGCTTTTAACGCTCGCGGACCGTCTGGTTCCAATCAGGCCCGCTCACAATGTTGGAGGCGCGCTTAAATGGCACTCCATTGGCTCGAGATGCCGTCTCAAAAACACAAATACACATACATCAACCGCCCCCACAATCGCCTGTCTTGTGAGGGTCTCAAAGACCCCACTTTTAAACGTCGGTGTCAAATAACCTTCATTTGGCACGTCGAACAGCCTAAAATATCTGTGGCCTCTCGAGTCAGATTTTACCAGGTTTCTCTCTCCTCGCTTGAAGACACTTCAGCTGGCAGAAGTCTCTCGAACCCGTTGTTACTTTGATGAAGGACAACCGTGTCGCCATTACAAATAAACACGACGGAGGATTTTCGCACACAGTGAAATGTCTTCGCTGTCAGGGTTCATTGGCCCAGCTGTGCCCGACGTCAGAGGTGATTAAACATGAGCTGCTTTACAAGGCCGAGTTACTGCTCCCTGAGCTGCGCGCGGTGGGCCGTGCTCGAGCATCTGGAATGAAGGACCGCGAGGCCTCGTGCGTCCCGTTTCCCGCTCTAAATACAAGAGAGCGGTTGTTTTCGGCGCGAGGGGCTCGATGACCGCCAGGCAACCCGCGAAAACTGGCACGAGCCGCATATTCAACTTCTGAGGCCAGAGAGAATTCTGAAACTCCAAAGTTGGCCGTTATTTTCAAATGTATTTTTTTAATTATTATTATTTAAAATTATTATTATTTTTTTTTAAATTCTGGCTGTAACTGTTGATTTTTTTTTAATTCACTTTTCACACCAAGGACAATAACAATAAAGAAATAGTTCTAAAGATTTGTTCTCAGTATTAAATAATAGCAGAGTTCACACAACAATAATGATAAAGGTACAGATAATTTCATTGGAATCAGACTCAAAACGATTTTATTAGGTTGATGAAGATAAAAGCATTGACAGCCAATCGGCGCCAGGCGCTCGATAGCGAGGCAACCGCGAAAACTGGCACGAGCCGCTTTTTGACGCATTTAACTAGGCCTATATATTTAACTTCTGAGGCCAGAGAATTAAAATGTTTTTTATTTTTTTATTTTTTTACCGGCTGTTGATCTTTTACTCACCAAAGACGGGATATAGTCCTAAAAATCTTTCTCAGTATTAAAGAATAGCAGAGTCCACACAACTATAACGGGACAGAGAATATCGTTGGAATCAGATTCAAAACGATTTTATCCAGTTGATGAACGATAAAAACATTGACAGCCAATCAGAATCCATCCTGCTGTAACGAAACATTTAAAGCGACAGACAAGTAAAACCTTCAAATTAACAGAATGATTATTGTTAATGGATCATTTTCACAGACTGATGATCAGTCATCAATATCATAAATCCTGCAATTTTTCTTGTATTTGCTATTTATTATTATTATTATTTTTTTTAGATGTATGTACATTTATAACACTAATAGTTTGTATTATATTACTTTTATATCACATATATATAAAAAAAACCCTTACTGCTGCTGTTGAGGGTGTTTCTAATACCGCATCTGGGAGTGATGGTTAAATTAACATCTTTCTCTATTTTTACTGCCGTTATTAATCTTACTCAATTTTTTCCCTCTTTTTGAAAGTTGTGAAATCACTATTATTGCAGTTTTCTTTTGCTATTTGAGCAAATGGGGACACAAAAATATATATTATGTATTCTCTCATTCACCGCTAATAAAGTTAACCCAACGATGATGACTTCCGCTCTAAGAAACCCGGAAATGTGAAAAGGTTCTATAGTTATCTTTACAGTCGTCATTGTTGGTGTGAATGGCGTTAAGTCTGCAACATTAGTCTATATTCTGGCCTAGAGATAGAATATCTAGTGTTGTTCTGTTTAACATTGTAAATTAATAATAAAAAAAGAGTAATAAATGCTAAATAATTTAGGTTATAATCACAAATCTACCCAACTTTCCTACATGTAAACCAGGCCTCAGGAAATGACTACAAAATAAGTAAATATATTAAAACAAAACACCACAAAAACCAAGATGAATAACACGCAAACCTACATATTTGTGTTAATCTGAACCACCTCAAAAACATTTTTATTGAAAATATAGTAAATTATTTTCATGTATTCCTAGTGTCTTGTAATTAAATGAGAAAATATCTTAAACCTTGAAGACAAAAAGTTTGAGAACCCCAAACAAACACTCTGTGAATTTGATTAAATTTATACACATTAAAGCTCCAAGTTTCGATTTTTATTTTAAATAATCAGCAAGCAATTTTTAATGTTCTGACTAATTGTCTATGCCATTATTTCAATTTAAGGAATCATGAATAAAACAGTACACCTTTAAAAAGCTCTACAAACCCTTTAATCCCTTATTTATACATTTTTTTTCATGATTATGAATAGAAACATCTTTATAAAAATGGGCAAAAATCCTTTAGACAGAAAACAAACAAAAAAATCCATAAATATAACCATATTAAGGAATGGAAAAAGGCAACACCGGGACCTTCAAAGCACAGTAAGATCAGAAAGTTCAAAAACGATAGGTGGAGGAACAGAAATGCAGCTGAACTCTTCTTCCAATGATCTCTCACACACACACACGCACGCACGCACACACACACACACACGTCAGAAGGCTCTTTGACATGCATGGAGATGAAGGCGTGTAGGATCAGGCATTCGGGTTGTTCTGCATGAGCTTGATGTCCGCATCCACCATTTCTTTAACAAGCTCCTGTAAAAAAAAACACACACACCCTGGTTATTTCTCAAACTTGAGAGCACTGGAAGTGAGCCACATTGATTTTTTTACAGGAATGCTCACCTCAAACGCCACACGTGGTTTCCAGCCCAGGACTTTAAAGGCTTTGGAGCTGTCTCCCTGCAAGTAGTCCTAGAAAAAGACCAAAAGAGAGTGAGATGAAGAAAGAAAACAAAGACAACAGAAAAGGCAAAGGGGTGCTTTAGTCCTTCTTTATTAACAGGACCTCCCAACCTGTACTCCCCCCACCCCCACACACACACACTCTTCTTCACTCTCACACACCCACACACACTCGCAGCACCACACACACAGGTGTCAAGCTCCGAGTCTCTGGGGGAAGGTGAGGGCCGAGGCAGGCCATCCATCCAGCCCTCTCTCCTCTCCCAGAGCCGGAGCATGATGGATTACGTGACTCTTGTGGCCTAACCCCTTCTGTTCTCCTGCTGGGATGGCAACACACACACACACACACACACTTCTCAGGGTGGCAGTAAAGGGGTTGAGGGTGTCCTTGCTGCTGATCTGATTACACAAGAAGCCAGAACACACACACGTTTGTTTTTGTGAAATGTGGGGACATTCCATAGGCGTAATGGTTTGTATACAGTACAAACTGTGTTTTCTATCCCCCTTACACTGCCCCTGCCACTAAACCTACCCATATAACACACACACACACGCACGCACGCACGCACGCTCGCACGCACGCACGCACGCACGCACGCACACACACACACACACACACACACACACACACACACACACACACACACGCACACACACACACACACGCACACACACACGCACACGCACACACACACACGCAGCCCCTAAACCTACCCATCACGGGAAACATTCTGCAGTTTTACTTTCTAAAAAAACTCAACCTGTTTGATTTATAAGCCTTTTGAAAAGTGGGGACATGGGTAATGTCCTCATAAGTCACCTTCTCCTTGTAATACCTGTCATACCTACACCTACACGCACACACGAGCACACACGCGCACACACGCGCACACACGCGCACACACGCGCGCGCATGCACACGCACGCACGCACACACGCGCACACACACACACACACACACACACACACACACACACAGCCCATATTTTAATGCTGAAGCCTGAGAAGTTACAGTCACTAACTCATGGTTCCATTTTAGCTCCAATTAAAGCGTTTAAATGACATAACCATACTTTAAAGACTAATTAGCGAAATAGCATTCATTCATCAACATATGAAACAGCATGCAACCATCATAATCAAGACGCGTATTAATGCGGCATATTAATCATAATTAGTCTTCACTTTTCTGAAAGCTAAATTAACTTCAGCTGCTTTTGTCGCCCATCCAAGTCTTCACATGCAAACTATAGCACTGTGCACTGTAGGAGTTTACAAGGAGAGAAAACACGCAGCGCATTAATTCGATGAAAGCGAAGCGTTGCGTGTGCCTGTGAATCATCCGCTGTGTGCAATGGCTGCTGCTATTAAAGAGAAAGTCAGCAAGTCAAGACATATCAAAGGCACGGGAAGTTTACAGGCGGATTTGACTTTCAGACACGGGGCCGTTCTATATGGATATGTGTCAGGATGAAAACAGGAGCCGCACCTGCATATATGGACAATAAAGGGCAAACAATAAATAAAAGTGATAATCATCATCTGGGCGCATTTAACACTTAACGTAAAGGAATTCAGGACTAATGGAGAGACAGGCCTTGAAACCTTTGTTCAGTTATGGCATGACTACACATGATGCATTTTTCAGATTTAATGTTTTAAGACATGCTTCATGAAGACACAGCTTCACACACAGATTGAGCAACGGTCAACAGGTCAAAGGTCAAATCCACTAAATCAGTTCAACAAAGCACTCGAAAGTCTGTCAGACATCTATTGATGAACAATGTATCTGCTTTTATAATGCATCTTTACAGATAATTCGTTCAAACCAAAAAAGACTCGCAAATGAACTTATGATGCTGTTGACTTTATTTAAGTAACTCATCTCGATTTAACACCATTATATCAGGTTTCTGGATCAAATGTAACCGCTTCACTGGTTACTGACTGTTACTGACTGAAGTTAAACTGACTTAAAACCGTTACTCTTTGACATAACTTGATGTTTTTATTTTGAGATAACATGCTTCAATCAAGTAACCCAATCAAACTGGACTTTCACTTCCCATCATGCTCTGCAAATGGGCTGGATTCAGAGAGTAAACGTTTAAATACGGTGCTGTTTAATGCATTTCTAACGAGAAAATGGAGAGACTTTGTAACTTTTTAATGTTCTGTTCTGTTCTGTTGGTATTTAAAAGTGTGTGTTATGTTCGTGTTTTTAGAGGTCATCATTGTGGTGAAGTGTAGAGCGTGTGCTCGGGGTGAGGATCTGCTCATAACTATTAAAGTAACAATTAAATAATAAAAAACAACAACTTTGAGCATGCCATGGATGTTTCAAAACCATCTGGCCATTACAATCTTGTAATGTAAAAGGTTTTGTAAATGTTGTAAAAAATAGCATTTCACTAAATAAAAAATAATCAATTAAACTGGATTACTTGTTTTGTTTTTTATATTAATTTTAGAGTAATTAAACGTAATAGTTTTGGACAAAATTAAGAATGTTAACCTGATTCAACTAAATGCAATTGAATTAGCTTTTTTGATTGGTTGATTGTAATCCATTACATCCCTTCACTGTAAAAAAAAAAAAATTGTTGGTTTAACTTAAAAAAAATAAGTAGCCTGGTTGCCTTAAAATTTTAAGTTCATTGAAATAAAAAAATTGAGTTGATACAATGAAGGAAATTTGCTTAATAATTAGAAACTCAATATTATTGTATCTGAACCACATAAAAAATTTGATAAATCATGAAAATAGTTTCACTGCATCATCACAAATAAAACACACACGATTACCCAATATGCTTACAAAATCTTTTAATAATATTTTTATAAAGGTTGTCGAATCTCAAAATTTTTTCATTGTATTAACTCAAAATTTTAAGGCAGCCAGATAACTTGTTTTCTAAATAATTTTTTACAGTGTTTATATCAAGACATCAAGATGAATTTGTTCTGACAGTTTAACTCTTGTCATATTTTAATAGTTCTTGTTATATTTTCAGCATTTGAATAAACTGTGATAATCTGAGAATATGTTGAAGGTGCTAAATACATTGACTGCACCACGGCATTACTTAGTTTTATGTTTAAAAAAATAGATTACATTTACTATACATGTACAGTATATCAGACTTTTGAATAAACACACACTTAATACTTTTAGTCAACAAGGACGCATTAAGTGGATCAAAAGTAAAAACCTTTATGTTGTTAAAAATGTCCATTTTAAATAACAATAAATTAGAAATGTTAGACTGATTTATGAAGGATCATGTGACACTGAAGACTGGAGTAATGACGAAAATACAGCTTTGCCATCACAGGAATAAACTACATTTGAAAATACATCCACAGCTATTTTGATTTATAATAATATTTCACAATATTATTGTTTTTACTGTATTTTTAATTACAAAAAAGAGTGTGTGTTCTTTTAAAATCACAAATCACAACAAGACCTGGACGGGATTGCAAATATAAAACAGACAACCGAGCGTGTAAAAGAGACAAAAGACAATGAGGACACATCTGAGTGCCTCCATCTCAGATTCCTGCTTCAAGAGTTTAATAAATATTTATGTGCTCATGTAAACCCTCTTCAGCGCAGAGACACCGACCCTAAGTGCCTGACACTTTAAACGTGAGCGCATTAATCCACCGCGAGCTCCGCGGCTGGTCCACAGACTTCGCTGTCCAGTTATTTGATGCAGGATGTTTAGGACGGATCAAAGACTCCAATCATTTCCCTTTTCAAACAACAGCCAATCACAGAGCAGGAAAAACTCCAGAGTGAAGCTAAAAATCGGAGTAACGTGGATGACAAGCATCTGTAAGACTTGTACATACTCAACGGTGTGTTTATTACTGAGGATGTGTGTGTGTGTGTTTATGTGTGGCTCTGGCAGAGTGTTTGTGTGTTTACAGTCTCAGAGAGCCGTCTCTGACCGCAGCGAGTCCTGCCAGCATGTGTGTGTGTGTGATTCAACGCTTTCAAAATGACCCAGATACTTTTCCATTTATCATCTCACCTGTTATTATGCCTTCACTATGGGTGGGGCGAGAAAGAGAAGAGCTACGACACACACACGTTTACCTCAGCTAAAGGTACAGCTCAGTTAAAAAGTCCAGTCGTCATCTGATTCTGCTGAACACAGAAGACTGTTTCTGTCCATACAGTGAGAGTCAATCGGGTCCAACACAACCTTAGACTGGTGCTGACTGGAAAAAGATCTTCTTTTGTGATCCACAGAAGAAAGTAAGTCATAGTTTTGGAACAAATTACAACACAATAAGGTTTCATTAGTTAACTACACTATTTAACATATATCAACTCATTTTTAGGGCTGTATGATTTCTGGACAGAATCGGCGAATCTATACTCAAACACAAAAACAACCCAATGTTGGGTCAAATATGGACTAACCCAGCGATTAGGTTGTCTTAAGCAAATATTTAACCCAACCACAGGATTAAAACAACCCAATCGCTGGGTTTAAACAACCCAATTGCTGGGTTAGTCCATATTTGACCCAACATTGGGTTAAAACAACCCAACATTTTTTTTAGAGTTTAGTCGTTAAAAAACGGAATTTACTGTAAAACGTGGAATTTCTCGGAATCTTGGATGAACAAATCAAAAGTAGGTCAGTACACTTACATCAAATTGCGATATAGACTTTAAATATCAAGCTTGCATGTTCTGCGTGTCTCTGTGTGAATGAATGGAGCAGCTGTGGGGGGTTTTTTTTACTACGCACGCACGCCCACACGCACACGCACGCACACGCACACACACAGACCGCTCGTGGTGTTTCAGCCTCTGCCGTCTCACTATATGAGGACATGAATGCATGAACTTCATCTCCAGAGCTGCTCTGAGAGTCACTTTTTACAGTTCTATTTGAGAAAAACTATACACGCACGCACACGCATACACACACACACACACACACACGTACACACACAAACTCAAAGATCTTCACAGCAACCGTCAAAATAAAAGTTTAGTTTAACTTAAAATTGTGACAGAAATTTATCACTGTTGTACAGTAGAATTTAGAGACGTCTCAATGTAAAAACAATACACTAATTATTCTAATATTAGTCAAATACAACTTATTTTAAGGAATAATCATCATTTTCTTCCATGATTTAATTAACGAAGTTCAGTTGTTCTTGACAAAAAGTTTAATTTCATATGATTAAAAGATAAATTAAATTAATGTTTTATGTCATTTAATTGCCAAAAATATTAAAATACACAACACAGAATTTCTGAAGAAAATAAATAAATAATAGCATTTATTCTTAAATCATTGATTATTAAACATTTATTAAACCATTAAAATTGAATCCAAACTTAAAACAGCAATTGCAAAATTTGGTAAAAGGTTAAATGGACTTTGAGGAAAAAAAGTTATTTAACCCTTGATGCAATTTTTTAAAACACTTTTAGAAGCATAAATTTAAAAAATATAAATTAAGTATAAATAAAATTATTAATTAAACCATTAAAATAGAGTCAAAAAAAAAAAAAAAAACCTGAATTTGTATAAAAATAAAACTGATTTCATTTGGCCTTAAATATTGAACTGCACATCTACAGTATTTATTAATCTTTTTTAATGTTAAATGCAACATTTACTTATTTATTAAAATCAAAAGTTGAATTTATTAACGTTGGTTAATGCACTGTGAGCTAACATGAACAAACAATGAACAGATTTGTCAACTAATGTTAACAGATTAATAAATACAGTAAGACCTGCTCATGGTTAGTCCATGTTAACAAAAGAAACCTTATTGTAAAGAGTTACCACACGATTACCATGACCTCCGTCCTTCACATTTCTAACTCGTGGATAGTAAAAAAAACGTCCTTGTCTGGAGTGATCGAGAGTGAGAGAAGAGGAGGAAAAAAGGACTGAGACAGGAATGACATGGAGAGAAAGGAAAATGATGATAAATTGAAAGCTCTGGGAGACGAGCTGTGTGAAAGTTAAAGAGCGAGAGAGGGAGAGGGAGGAGAGGAATGCGAGGTGTCAGGAGTTCAGCCGTCTGACAGTGTGAGCGAGAGTGCGAGAGCCAGAGTTAATTACTCAATCAAGATAACGAGCCTGGGACATGCCATTTACAGAGGGCAGCCCTCAATTAACCTCCCTCTCCCACTACACACAGCGGGAAAGTGCCAACACACACACACACACACACACACACACACACACACACACACACACACACACACACACACACACACACACACACACACACACACACACACACACACACACACACACACACACACACACACACACACACACACACACACACACAGGGTCATCGTGACACATGGCGCAAACAAACACAACACAGGTACACAAAAGGACATTTTTAAAGACACCTGACATGGGAAAAAAGCTAAAATAGTTCTGACCTACTACAGCCAATGATCATTTTATTTAATGCTAAAAAGTGTATTGCTAGTGTTTTGCAAATTTTACTTTAATTTACAAAACGTTTACTTATTTAGGCCTACGCCGAAAAAATATTGCTGTACATTCAGAAACTGCTAGTAAATGTCACTACTAAATACAAAGAAACAGCAACACTGTAATATCGTTGGTTTAACTTAAAAAAAGTGAGTAACCTGGTTGCCTTTTTAGTTTATTGAAATTAAAAATTTGAGTTGATACAATGAAGGAAATTTGTTTAATAAATAGAAACTCAAAATATTATTGTATCTGAACCACATAAAAAATGTGATAAATTATGAAAATAGCACAATTTGGCATGTTTCACTGCGTCATCACAAATAAAACACACACAATTACCCAATATGCTACAAAATCTTTTAATAATATTTTAATAAAGGTTGTCGAATCTCAAAAAATTTGCATTGTATTAACTCAAATTTCTAATTTCAATGAACTCAAAATTTTAAGGCTACCAGGTAACATTTTTTAAAAATATTTTTTTTAAAATGAAGTAACACTGAATTAAACATGAAAGTTTAAAGTTGAGAGTGAAATAGTATTTTCTTATAAAAGTTTCAATACAAGTTAATCTAAGTGTACAGTATTTGTGCCATAATGTTGATTATAACAAAACAAAAAACTAAACTAAACCGGGTTATAGTCAGGCTCTGACAATGAATGTAAACGCGGCCAATACACAAATGCTAAACTCACTGCTGCAATAGTATAACCACAAGACATACACAACCAGTGTGTTAATGTGAAAAACCTTCTCTGCGTAAACTTATAAACGACTTCGCTGTCATGACATCATAACTCTTAAACACAGGTAAATTACTTAGAAATTGTAATCGGTACTGATTACAAAAGTAATCCATTACATTACATATTTAAGGTAATATAATCGGTCTACTTAGATTACTTTTGACCTAACTTGTTTATCACATTGATTAGAGTTGAATAATCTTGTACCATATTAATAGAAAAACTACAAAGAGAGAAAAAATCTATATTTTTTTGTTATCAACAACATGAAGTGCATTAAACACATTATGTCAGGGTTTCCCAGACTAGAGTTCTTGAGTGTAATAAAAAAAGCTAGTGAGTAATTAAATCATACACATTTTAAATTAAAATAAATAATTTTAAAATGAAAATAAAACGCTACTAAAAAAGAATTAAAAAGATTTTATGTTTACCTGCATGCCATGTGACAA